>NW_022681471.1:71405147-71506844 GCF_009764315.1 Trachypithecus francoisi
CCACCTCACCACGGCTGCAGGCTATGGGGCTGTACGGCCTGGGGGAGAGAGGGGAGTCCGAGAGAGAGCAGGCCAGAATTGACTAACCATTTCTCTTCCTCTATGTCTGCTGTGTCTAGTGCATCCAGCTGCAGAGGAAATTGAGGACCTTACACAGCAATTAGGTATGATGGAGCCCTGGCCGGGGCAGGGATGGACAGCCGTGTCTTTCTGCAGGTGCCGGGGGCAGGGGTGTTCTGCAGGTACAGCGGCGTCACTGGGACTGACTTCCTCTTTGAGAGAACCAAGCAAAGCCTGGCCCTGGAGCCTTCGTTCCTTTTCCAGCTAGGGGTGTGCACAGACAGCAATGTTGTTGTCCTAACTCCTGTAACACTTGGTCACAAGTCTGAGAGATCTCCTTCGCTTAGGACGGTTTTAAGATACCACGTGTGTTTTCCCTTTAACTGCTTCCTGGTATGGCTTGTATGGATTTTTGCTTACTGGCTGGCTTATCTGTCTTTGAAACATGTTCTGAACGGTTCTGGTTGCCCCAACACCTGAGAACCACTTTCCCACTTAGAAGGCATTTCCACATTTAATTCAGGTGATGGTGTGGTGAGTCGTCCCATGGCTGGTGGGGTTCGCATTGCAGAGGTAGGTGGTTCCCCACAGGGCAGAGGGTGGGTTTCTGTCTCCCTGGCTGGAGTGCCCGGTTCTGCCTCTCTGTTTCAGCGGCCATGCAGTTCCTCACTGACAAGTTTCCAGGACCTTTGAAGTGAGTATGGCACCACCATGCCCCTCTCACACATCCTGGTAGCTTAGGAGGGCTGTAGGCTGGCCTGGGCTGGTAGCCCATCCCTGATCTGCTCTGTTTCATAGGTTGAGCCAGCATCTTCCTACAAGATGAGCAGCTGCCTTTGGAGTTCTGGAGCTGCAGCCAAGCAGGTTCCCTCTGTACCTCTTCAGCCGGTCTTTTGCTCTTCCACTTCCCAATGCAGTTCAAAGCAGTTTGAAATAAAGTCATTCTCATATTCTGTGGTCGTGATCTGCCCTCTCTGCGACTGTTGGGAGTGTTGGATTCAGTGTGTTGCTCCTTCCCTGACACTTAAAGAACAGTTCCCCTGGGGCTCTGTGGTGGGCCCTCTCCTTGCAGGGCACCTGGGCTGGCCTCTGAGCAGCAGCTCTGCACTCGGGCTCACCACAATGCGTGGGTCTAGGTGCTGTGGGGCCCTGCCTGGCCACAGCAGCATTTCCTGCCTTTCCCTTACATGCCCTGCTCATGTCCCTCCTCTTCTCCTCTACTTCGGGGTCTCACAAGTCCCTTCTTCAGCGCTATCCTCTCTCCACTTCTGCAGGAACTGATGGCCTCCTAGAACCCTGGTCTTTCTCTTCTTTTCTCCTGCAGTTCACTGTCTTGGTTTTGCCCTGTCACCATCCTTTCCATTGTGACATCCTTGCTCTCCCTGTGGCTTGACGCTGGTGGTCTTTCCTGCACGGTTTTTTCCGTGCTTTTGAGGACCACGTTGCAGCTTATCCTCCACTCAGGAGACCAGTCCTCTTTTTGGAGCCATTATGTCCCTCTGGTGCCACCACACACATGGTCAGGTCATCTGGCCAGAAACCAGGTAGCATCCTCAGTTCCTCTTAGCCCTCAATTTGAACCTCAGTTACCAAATCCATCAGGTCTCCTCCTTAGTTTCAGTAGCCAGGCGGAGACAGAAGCCACATCCCAGTGGGTGGCTGAGCAAAAGGGAAGGTACATGGAGTGCCGAAGAAAAGGCAAGGTAGGTCTCTTGGTTGGATGTGGGGGCACTGAGTCTGTTCTGGTGCCTCAGGCCAACCTTGTAGAAACTGCCCACTGCAGCTACACAGAAGGTGGATTCCTCATCCTTGGTGTCCTATAGGGGGCCAACAGCCCCTTCTCCAGCCAGTCAACTCCATACCCTTGATTTGAAAATGGCAAGGGTGGTGTGGATGCTAGGCAGGGCAAGTGTGGATGCTAGGCCCGGCTGTTCTTTGATGGTCCCTGTCAAATACTGTTCCACCACCCGCAAAGGCCTCAGGTTTTGTGTGGACGTGATATTCTGCATCCCTGATCAGTCTTTCAGACCGCCGCTTGAGGTTTATACAAGATTTCCTCGAGTTCCCTGTTCTGCCTTCACCTCCCTGAGAGTTGGGATCACCCGCTTCCTTCAGCCAGAATCCTGGGCTGGGCAGGCCCAGATTTGGGCACAGATTCCAGTTCCACTGAGGAGGTGGGGTAGGTGCTGCCAGCTCCCATCGCCAAGAGACTGGGTGTTGAACAGACGAAGACAATAGAAATGCAGATACCATTCAAGGTTAGTGTGTGTGTGTGTCTGTTGTTGTGTGTGTGTGTGCGCTTGGGCCTGCTTGAGCATGCCCTTGCAAGCACCCAATTGGGAATCAAATTAATCATGGGTGCTGTCCCCTTGAGGGAGAAGGGCTGATTGACGAGTGGAGGCAGTGGTGGAGGATACCTGAAGGATGGAATGCACAAAAGCAGGGCTGGGATTCACTTTTTACAAGAGGTGTTGTTCAATTCTAACACCTAGAAGGCTGTGGAGTAGGACGAATGGGACATCCCCAAACACAGGGATGGGTGTCAGGCTCTCAGAATGCTGGAGGTGCCACAGTAGGCTCCTGATCCTCCGCGGGATGGATGGGATGTCTCAGCACTCCCGTGTGTGGGTGCAGTGATAACACCACAGTCCGCTGTTGGTGCCTCATCTAGGAATTGGGGAGCTCCTGTGGGAGGATGCCCCAATGCCAGCTAAGAGACCCGGGGCAGGATGGACAGTGAGGGTGGAAAGTAGGGAATCGGGACTGCCCTGGGACAGCTGGTCGGGTTCGGTATCCGCCTTCCCCCATACTCCTCTGTGTCTCCCTGCCAAGTCCGTGGTGTGAGCTCAGTGAGGGGGACCGTCACACATGCGTGTCCAATCACAGGCCTCAGACCTGGAAATGAACTGTGAGGGGACCTACGCTATCCACCTCAAATCCCTAGCCTGAGATGGTTGGCTTAATTCCTCGGGCCAAGGCTTTGATCCTGACACAGATGGTTGTTTCTCTGGAGGATACACAGTGGGGTGGGCTCTGGAAAGGAAATCTGTCAGGGCTCTCCAGCTTGGGTTTTTGCCACCGGAGACATCTATGCAGGTTCTGGTTGGGTGAGAACTCCACCCCAGGCACTGGCCCGGGGACCATGGGCCATGGTCGACAGGGTGTGGAAGGGGAGAAGCCTGTGGAGGGAGTCGTGGAAGGCATGAACCCATCCTTTGGCGGCTGGATTTGCCAGCCCCGTCTCTCAGCACACCACCTCGGTTCCATATTCAGATCACCTTATGCACAATAATGGGGCTGTAACATGAATACCCCAGGCCATGGTCAGGCGGAGCCTTCTGGTTCTAGGGGAAATAAGTGCAGAATCTGAGGCTCCTCAGATTAGAGGAATCCATTTGGGCCCCAGTGGAGAGGAGGAGGTCGAGCCCCTCCCCTTATTCAGTGCCCGCCTCTTGCTTTTCCCTCAAGTCTCCTCTCTCACCAAGAGGAATGTGGAGTCTGGCCTGGAGAGTCTTAGTCCCCCTCCTGCCTTGTCCTGCCACTCAGTTCATACGGGCTCCAGAGGTCTGCTGAGCTGCGTGCCTGCCCTTGATGCAGCCGCTGTGGCTGAGCCCTGAGCAGAATCCCACCTGCACTCGGTGCCAGAGATCCCACTGGCACATTTCCGGATGACACCTCTTACTCGGTTGGCAGAAAAGAGCGTCTCCCCTTCAGGCTCCAGCTGGGTTTGAAGGTGTGTGAGTCTCCTCACATGCATGCCAGTCAGAGTCCCCAAGGGTGGCCATCCAGGTTGTGGTGGAGGCTTAGGGCACTGCGCACGGGGATGTGAGATGACAATCGTAGGATCATAGTGGTCATGGTGAGTAACAGGATGAACTTTAGCCCACCTGGAACACAATTCTGGATGAACTCGGACAATCTCATGCCCATCTGTCCTCAACCTGTACACCAAGATCTCCTCCTTTTCCCCATACTTTTTCTCATCATCCGTTTCCTCGAAGGATGAAGCCAGAACCCATGTTTGCCAGGTACGGTCACGTAGGCTGTGGCCACCAGGGTGGCCATGCAAACACTACATGCGGGAATCCAGGGTGGTCAGTTCAGATGATCCAGCATGAACGGCTCCCCTGTGGTTGTGCAATGTTGAAGTCCGGGTGACTACCATGCAGAGCAAGGAACAGAAGGTTGGCAGGGTGTTGGAACCCTCCTGTTTGCCCTATCCCGATCACTACTTCCCCCTTTGCACATCCCTCCTAGTATCACTCGGCTGCTGTTTCCAATAATCACTCACTTTCTTAAAGGATTAAATTGCATTAATAACCCTCACCAAGATATAAAAGTTAGAGGCAGTTAAACGTAAAATTATATTTTTGAAACAATACACACACACACACGGAGAGAGCTCAGAAGTTGGCCATTTGACAAACAGTTATAAGGTGATCAAGCCAGGTAACTACTACCCAGGTCATGAATCTGTACATTGCACTTTTAGAGAGTTACGGTCAGAATGTCTTTCCCTGAAGGAACCAAAATGCACATGCTACGTACTGTGTGATTCCATTTATATGACATTCTGGAAAAGGCAAAACTATAGGAGCAGAAACAGATTGGTGGTTGCCAGGTCTGAAGGTTAAGACCAGGAGTTCACTACCAGAGGGCGTGAGGGAACCTGGGGGGATGCCGATACTCTATATCTATATATAATATGCTGGGTTTTCCACAGCTGTATCCATTTAGAAAAATCCCATAACCTGTGCATAAGTTATAGCCCAATAGTCTTGACTTTTTAGAAAAAAGAATTGTCAGCAATACATCTCAAAAGGAAACTGATACTTAGTCAATAATTTTGTGACTATGAAGAGCATGTTTCTCTCCCCTAATCTGTTAATGTGGAGATTATGGCACTTTATTTTCTGAAGGAAATTAATTTTGTATTTTGAGATGAAGCTAAATTTGTCATGCCACTTAGGTATTTTCCTTTTTATATCCTGAAGGCTTCCGTGTGCTAAGATTCTGGTCTGATTTTTGCTTCTGCGTCATGAGCCTGTGATTGATCTGCAATGTTTTCTCTAAGTGTCCTTGAAGTATTTGGTATCGAGGTTATGCCAAGCTCACACAGTTGAGTGGAGGATTGTTCCTCCTTTTCAATTTTCTGCACGAGTTTGTGTCAAATGGAAGATATGTATTCCTAGGATGTTTTTCAGAATGTGGTGGGGAATCCTGGAGTTTATTCTTGGAAAGCCTTTGACTACTCATATCTTCCTGTAATGATTCTGGAATGGTTCAGGTTGGCTGTTCTTTCTTGTGTCAGTTTTGGCAGGTTTTGTTTCCTAGTGATTGGTGACCTTTTTCTTTGTTTTCAAACTGACTGGAATAAAATGGTCCATAATATCCCCCTTCATCTCAGATTGCTTTGTTTAAATTTCAAAGCCATGGAAGAGTTGCAAGGAAAGCACAAGGAGCACTCATACATATATTCTTCTACTGAATCCTCCATTTTTTTTTTTTAGCATTTTCTCACATTTGCTTTATCCCTTCCTCCAACCCAACCCCTGTCTTTCTCTGTGTGCGTGTGTGTGCTTGTATTTTTCATTATTTTGTGGACTCATTTGAGATCCATTTGAATCATTAAGATACATCATCCCCAAATATGAGAAAGCATGGTCTTTCACAAAGCCTTAATGCCATTGTGACACTCAGGAAATGTAACACTGAAACCACACAATTTTCTACTGTATGATCACATGAAACATTTTCCGATTGTCCCCATGGTCCCGTAGTATCCCTCATAGCTGCTTTCTAACAAATTCTCTTTCCAACCAAACATCATGCTTCGCACTTAGTTTTCAAGTCTCTTTTGAGACGGGGTCACCCTCTGTTACCCAGGCTGGCGTATAATGTGGAACTTGGCTCACTGCAGCCTTGAGCTCCCAGGCTCAAGCTGTCTTCCCCCGCCTCAGCCTCCTGAGTAACTTGGACTACAGGCACGCACCACCAAGCCCGGCTAATTTTTAAAATATTTTTTGTAGAGACTTGGTTTCGCTGTGTTGCCCAGGCTGGTCTGGAACTCCTGAGCTCCAGCTGGGTCTCCCAAAGTGCTAGGATTATGGATATGAGCCATGGTGCCCCCGTCAGGTCTCTCTCTTCAGTGTCCTTTAAGTGTGCTTTAAAACATGTTTAAATTTCCTTTAAACCAGTGCAGTTTGTTGTCAGGAAGCCCTTGAACTTGGGTTTGCCGAATGTCTTCCTTGTGATTAGACTCAGGTGGGTATAACATTTTTGGCAGGACTACTCCGTAGCAGATGTGCTGTCCTTCTTGGGGCATGACATCAGCACATTCTCCATATTGGTTTGTCTTATGACTGGTGATGTTCATCTTGACCATGTGGTCAGGCACTATTCCAAATTACTCCACTGTGAAGGTGCCATCTTTTCTTTGTATTGAATTAGCCATGTGCTGTTACTGCATGAGCACTGTGTGATTATCCAGTCCCCCCACAATATCCACTTTGTATCTTTTGGATATCTGCATATGATATGGTTTGGATCTGTGTCCCCACCAAGTCTCATGTCAAATCGTAACTTTCAATGTTGGAGGTGGGACCTAGTGGGAGGTGACTGTATCATGGGGCTGAATCTTCAGGTATGGTTTAGCAGCATCCGCTTGGTGCTGTCCTCACAGTGCGAGTGAGTTCCATGAGTCTGATTGTTTAAAGGTGTGTGACACCGCCCCTGCTCTCTCTCTTGCTCCTGCTCCTAGCATGTAACAAGTACCTGCTCCTGTTTCGCCTTCTACCATGATAGCAAGCTTCCCGAGTCCTCCCAGAAGCAGAAGCCGCTACACTTCCTGAACAACCTGCAGAACCCTGAGCTCTTTTCTGTATAAATGGCTGGATCTTGGGTATTTCTTTATAGCAGTACAAGAGTGGACGTAACATGGTTTGTGCTTGTTTCTCCCTTTTCTTTCCTGATAGCGGTGCTCTTCCCCCTTATTTTCTTAACCAGTCTCAAAAGAGTTTTACCAATTTCATTCTTCTTCCAAACACCCAGCTTCTGGTTTTGTGATTCTTATGCTTGTTTCCCCTTTCACTGATTTCTGCTTTTACTTTGATTATTTCCTTCTACTTTAGTTGGTCTTATCTTGTAACTTTTTCTCATTAATTGTATGCTGTCCTATTTCACATGGTTTGGCTGTGTCCCCACCCAAATCTCAACTTGAATTGTATTTCCCAGATTCCCATGTCTTGTGGGAGGGACCCAGGTGAAGGTAATGAATCATGGGTGCCGGTCCTTCTCATGCTATTCTCGTGATAATGAATAAGTCTCATGAGATCTAATGGGTTTATCAGGAGTTTCCACTTCTGCTTCTTCCTCCTTTTCTCTTCCCGCCACCACATAAGAAACGTCTTTCATGTTCCACCATGATTCTGAGGCCTCCCCAGTCATATGGAACTGTAAGTCCAATTAACCCTCTTTTTCTTCCCAGTCTTGGTATGTGTTTATCAGCAGTGTAAAAACTGACTACCTACTAAATTGGTACCAGTAGAGTGGGGCATTGCTGAAAAGATACCTGAAGATGTGGTAGCAACTTTGGAACTGGGTAACAGGCAGATTTTGGAAGAGTTTGAGGCCTCAGAAGAAGACAGGAAAATGTGGGAACATTTGGAACCTCCTAGAGACTTGTTGAATGGCTTTGCCAAATGCTGATAGTGATATGGACAATAAGGTCCAGCTGAGGTAGTCTCAGATGGAGATGAGGAACTTGTTGGGAAGTGGAGTAAAGGTGACTCTTGTTAGGTGTTTGGTAAAGAGACTGGTGTCATTTTGCCCCGGCTCTAGAGATTTGTGGAACTTTGAACTTGAGAGAGATGATTTAGGGTATCTGGTGGAAGAAATTTCTAAGCAGCAAAGGATTCAAAGGGTGACTTGGGTGCTGTTAAAAGCATTCAGTTTTTAAAAGAGAAGCAGAGCATAAAGTTCAGAAATTTGCAGCCTGACAATGCGGTAGAAAACAGAATCCGATTTTTTGAGGAGAAGTTCAAGCCAACTGCAGAAATTTTGATAAGAGCAATGAGCCTAATGTTAATCCCCAAGACCCTGGGGAAAATGTCTCCAGGCCATGTCATAGACCTCCAAGGCAGCCCCTCCCATCCCAGCCTGGAGGCCCACGAAAGTGGTTTCCTGTGCCAGGCCCAGTGTTTCCATGAAGTGTGCAGCTAGGGACTTGGTGCCCTGTGTCTCAGCCACTCCAGCCATGGCTGAAAGGGGCCAACATAGAGCTCAGGCTGTGGTTTCAGTGGTGAAGCCCCAAGCTTGGCAGCTTCCATCAGGTATTGAGCCTGCGGCTGCACAGAAGTCAAGAATTTAGGTTTGGGAACCTCTGCCTAGATTTCAGAAGATGTATGGAAATTCCTGGATGTCCAGGCAAAAGTTTGCTGCAGGGGTGGAGCCCTTATGGAGAACCTCTGCTAGGGCAGTGCAGAAGGGAAATGTGGTGTTGGAGTCCCCACACAGAGTCCCTACTGGGGGACTGCCTAGTGGAGCTATGAGAAGAGGATCACTGTCCTCTAGACCCCAGAATGGTAGATCCGCTGACAATTTGCACCGTGCTCCTGGAAAAGCTGCAGACACTCAATTCCAGCCAGTTAAACCTGCTGGGAGGGAGGCTGTATCCTGCAAAGCCACAGGGGTGGAGCTACCCAAGACCATGGGAACCCACCTCTTGCATCAGCATGGCCTAGATGTGAGACCTGGAGTCAAAGGAGATCATTTTGGAGCTTTAAAATTTTACTGCCCTGCTGGTTTTGGATTTGTATGGGCCCCATAACCTCTTGTGTTTGGCCAATTTCTCCCATTTCAAATGGCGTATTTATCCAATACCCGTATGTCCACTGTATCTAGGAAGTAACTAGCTTGCTGATTTTACAGGCTCGTAGGTGGAAGGGACTTGTCTTGTCTCAGATGAGACTTTGAACTGTGGAGTTTTGGGTTAATGTCGAAATGAGCTGAGACTTTCGGGAACTGTTTGGAAGCGCCATGATTTATTTTGAAATGTGAAGACATGAGATTTGGAGGGGCCGGGGCAGAATGGATATGGTTTGCTGTTTCCCCATCCAAATCTCACTTGAATTGTATTTCCAGGATTCCCACATGTTGTGGGAGGGATCCAGGGGGAGGTAATTGGATCATGGGGCTGGTCCTTCCCATGCTATTCTTGTAATAGTGAATAAGTCTCACAAGATCTGATGGGTTATCAGGGGTTTTCTACTTTTGGTTCTTCCTCCTTTTCTCTTGCTGCCAACATGTAAGAAGTGCCTTTCACTACCACCATGATTCTGAGGCCTCCCCAGCATGTGGAACTGTAAGTGCAACTAAACCTCTTTTTCTTCCAGTTCTGGGGTATGTCTATAATCAGCAGTGGAAAACAGATAATACACTATTTTAATACGTGCTTTTAGCAGCCTACACATCCCCCTCAGGACTCTTTACTTGTGCCGACAAGGGTTTATGAGTACTATTTTTGTAGTCATCCAGTTCCAAATATGGGAAACAACAAGTATTACAGCTTTCATGGAATGGGATCAGTACATTGTGGTGTGTTCATACAATGGAATATTATTTCAGCACTTCATCTAGGAAGTGCTAGATGAGGAATCAAAAGACCTGGCTCTCTCCTAACTTGCTGAAAAGTGCTTCCCCTTTCAGAACCTCCATTTCTCCATCTGTGAAAAGAGAAAGATGGCATGGAACAGTGCTTCTCAACCTGAGGTCCATGATCTTTCTGAAAAAGTGAAAGTACAAAGTACTCCTCCATGAAATAATAGGTGTGAATCTTACAAAGATAACATCGAATGAAAGAAGCAAGTAACAACACGGACATGTTTAATGACTCCATTCCGGTAACTTCAAATGACAGGCAACACTAACCTACCTTGTTGAAGAACGCATACTTAGGGTATAAAACCATAGAGAAGAGCAAGGAAAGACAATCAGAAAAGTCAAGATGTTGGTTTCCCCTTGGGTAGGAGTGGGGCTGAGCTCAGGCAGGGCCACCCCAGGATGCTTGGGGGATGCTGGGTGGTTCTCCTCTGGACCTAGGGGAACGTTTCCGTACAGGTGCACTTGATAATCATTTATTAAACTGTGCACATAGATTGTGATGTTTTCTTTCATACATTGCCTTCCATCATAAGCAGAGAAAACAGTGCTAAGGGAAATAACATTGCATTAAACAGGTAAGTATTTTATAACTAGAAGAATAACCAAAATTATTTTCCCAATTTATAGCAGATCTTCTTGAGAGTAGTAATATCAGTTTATGGACATAATAGCTTTTTTTCACTTCTCATAAATTTCACTAAACATCATAGGAATGATACATAATTGTGATATTGATTTTGACATTTTAGTAAATATTTTATATTTGGATGGTAAGTTTTCATTCAGAATTTGTGATTTTGTACTGGCACCTCATGAACCTGGTAACTTGATACAGTTTCTCATGGGAGATCTGCCACCTCCCATCCACTTACTCTCAGAGGTGGAGGACAAGAACTGGAGAAAAATAAATGACCAAGATCAGATGGCTGTAGATGTGTGGTATTATTTGAGGACTCTGTTCTGTTCATTGGTCTATATCTCTGTTTTGGTACTAGTACACAAACCTGAGAGAAACAAGAAATGGGGAAAGGATTCCCTATTTAATAAATGGTGCTGGGAAAATTGGTTAGCCATAAGTAGAAACCTGAAACTGGATCCTTTCCTTACTCCTTATACGAAGATTAATTCAAGATGGATTAGAGACATAATGTAGACCTAATACCATAAAAACCTAGAAGAAAACTTAGGTAGTACCATTCAGACAATAGGCATGGGGAAGGACTTCATGTCTAAAACACCAAAAGCAACGGCAGCAAAAAGCCAAAATTGACAAATGGGATCTCATAAACTAAAGAGCTTCTGCACAGCAAAAGAAACTACCATCAGAGTGAACAGGCAACCTACAGAATGGGAGAAAATTTTTGCAACCTACTCATCTGACAAAGGGCTAATATCCAGAATCTACAAAGAACTCAAACAAATATACAAGAAAAAAACAAACACCCATCAAAAAGTGGGCAAAGGATATGAACAGACATTTCTCAAAAGAAAACATCCATACAGCCAACAGACACATGAAAAAATGCTCATCATCCTGGCCATCAGAGAAAGCAATCAAAACCACAATGAGATACCCATCTCCCACCAGTTAGAATGGCAATCATTAAAAATCAGGAACAGGTGTTGGAGAGGATGTGGAGAAATAGGAACACTTTTACACTGTTGGTGGGATTGTAATAGTTCAACCATTATGGAAACAGTATGGCAATTCTCAAGGATCTAGAACTAGATGTACCATATGACCCAGCCATCCCACTACTGGTATATACCCAAAGGATTATAAATTATTCTACTACAAAGACACATGCACACCTATGTTTATTGCGGCACTATTCACAATAGCAAAGACTTGGAATCAACCCAAATGTCCATCTGTGACAGACTGGATTAAGAAAATGTGGCACATATACACCATGGAATACTATGCAGCCATCAAAAAGATGAGTTGCGTCCTTTGTAGGGACATGGTGCAGCTGGAAACCATCATTCTTAGCAAACTATCACAAGAAGAGAAAACCAAACACCGCATGTTCTCACTCATAGGTGGGAACTGAACAATGAGATCACTTGGACTCGGAAGGGGAACATCACACACTGGGGCCTATCATGGGGAGGAGGGAGGGGGAGGGATTGCATTGGGGAGTTATACATGATATAAATATGAATTGATGGGTGCTGACGAGTTGATGGGTGCAGCACACCAACATGGCCAAGTATACATATGTAACAAACCTGCACGTTATGCACATGTACCCTAGAACTTGAATATAATAAAAATAAATAAAAAATAATAAAATAAATAAAAAATAAATAAATGACCAAAAAAAGTCTAAAAAGATGTGCCCCAGTGTAATATGTTAATTTGACCAGGTGAGGGCAGTGACGTTTTAAGCTGTTTGCTGGAAGCTTGTAGTGGCAGCTGGTGATTTCACGCCTTTTCCATTTGTCCTCTTCTCTAAGGTTAAACTGCTGGGATTGAAAGGGCCATTTGTGCCAATGAAGGTGGAAGCAGTGTTGCAAGTCTTCTGATGGGCTGCATCTCCCTTGCCCGCTTGGCACTTCCATCTTAACACCAACCTTGCCAGCAGCTTTGCCCAGCAACTCTTTCTTCCTCTTTCTTCTTCTCCGCAGGCCCAACCAAGACCACTGATGTGCTAGACAAAGCACGGGACCCTGACAAACAGTGATAGCAGGCTGGATGTGCGCAGCCTTTGGGGACTTATTGTTTGTTGCAACTTCATGGGATGGATTTAATACATTGTGGTGCATTCACACAATGAAGCACTATTTCAGCAGCATAGAAGTACAAAGTACTCCTCTACAGAATAATAGGCAAGGCCAGAGACATTTTCTTAAAAATCAGCCTCCATCCAAGAATGAGTTTCCCCTGCTTTTGTTTCTAGTCTTCTACTCCTCCAGAGTGGCTCGAGTGAAGGCTCCGCACTGGTTTGTGGCTTTAATACGGTCAAATAGGAAGACTATTGTGGTTATTTATTTCATCAATTGATGAAATGAAATAAAAACTCTTCTCTGGAGCCAGGCACAGTGGCTCATGCCTGTCTGGGAGGCCAAGGCAGGAGGATCGCTTGAGCTCAGGAGTTCAAGACCAGCCTGACTAACATGGCAAAACCCTATGTCTACGAAAAATACAAAAAATTAGGCAAGTGTGGTGGCGCATGCCTGTAGTTCCAGCCACTTGCGGGGCTGAAGTGGTAGGATCACTTGAGCCTGTTAGGTAGAGCCTGGCAGTGAGCTGACGAAATCACCACTGCACTCCAGACTGGATGACAAAGTGAGACCCTGCCTCAAACAAACAAACAAACAAACAAAACAAACCAACAAACTATTCTCTGGTTCTCTGGGGACCACCCTCTCTGCCTAGAGATAAATAGCATTTCCCATGGTAAGTACTGCTCCATTGTCTGATCCCATTATTTAGAAGTCCAGCAACTGTAAGGACTTACTTAAGGGTGTGTGAGAAGCAGAAATCAAGGAAACACTTATGTTGAACTACTTTAAATTACTACTTAAGTAAAGGGTCTTCTCAGATTCTCATTAGGGATTTTTCATCTACATTTTTTTGAGACAGGGTCCCACCCTCTCACCCAGGCTGGAGTGCATGGCATGCTCATAGCTCACTCCAGCCTCCAACTCTTAGGCTCAAGCCATCCTCCTACCTCAGCCTTCCAAAGTGCTGGAATTCCAGGTGTGAGGCAGCACACCCAGCCTTTTTCATCCCTTTAAACTAAATTTTCTTTATTGCTAATTCTATACCATTAGAAGAAATTCAAGGGAAAAATTATTTTGGAAAATAATTCTAGGCACAAACACCTCACTGATTTTTTTTCTCCATAGTTCTTGCTCTAAGATCATAGAAGTACAGAATATTGGAACTAGAGAATCTTGGAGAAATTTAACAGGCCAACTCATGGTCAGTGTGCAAGTGAGGAATCTAAGAGCTGAGGGGCAGTGCCATGTCAGGCCACCAGATAGTTCAAGGCTGCACCTCCTCAGATTCTATTTTGTCCTCATATGCAGAAGCCACTCTATCTCCTTATATGCAGGCCTCATGTGGATTGATATCGAAGTTGGTGCAGCTTCTTCCCAACCTCTTGACTAGTTCTAAGCACTGCAAGCCATCCCATTTGCTGTCAGTTACAGCTAGAGCCAGATTAGCCCATGAGAGCATCTTAGGTGAAGAAGCAGCTGTTGCCTTTACTCTGTCCATAGGACCTGTGGTGTGCTGGGGTCACTCCGGATGGTTGTCTCTTGGTATTGTACAGTTCTGTACAGGCACAACAGATGGCAGAGTAAGGCAAAACAAGCGCAAGGTGAGGAGTCAAAAGAACTGGCTCTCTCCTAACCTGCTGAAAAGCACTTCCCCTTACAGAACCTCCATTTCTCCATCTGTGAAAACAGAAAGGTGGCCTGGAATAGTGCTTCTCAACCTGGAGTCCATGAACTTCCGAATTGTGTGCAGGTTGTGGGAGGTGTGTATGCAGTCTCTTAGGAGAGTGTTTAGAGCTTTCATCTCATTCAACAACATTGGGGGGAAACTATGCAAATTTTACCTTCATAGTTTGTGTCAGTTAATTGTGGTATATTCGTGTGATGGAATTCCTTTTTTTTTTCCACAATGGAAATGTCCTGGGTATTCTTAGATATACTATCTGTTTTTAAGAAAAACCATCATTCTTAGCAAACTATCACAAGAAGAGAAAACCAAACACCGCATGTTCTCACTCATAGGTGGGAACTGAACAATGAGATCACTTGGACTCGGGAAGGGGAACATCACACACTGGGGCCTATCATGGGGAGGGGGAGAGGGGAGGGATTGCATTGGGGAGTTTACACTGATATAAACGTTATGCACATGTACCCTAGAACTTAAAGTATAATAAAAAAAAAAAAAAAAAAAGTCCATTACCAAGATATAACAAATTACATAAAGTTAAATATTACATGATATTTATGAAGCATACTCTACATATACACAAGTTTAGAAAACCAATCAACTGTGAATGAACTGTTGTGAAGTGATGAAAGCATGTATTTAGCACCGAGGTCAAGAAAGAGTACCATTGCAGTTCTAGAGGTGTTGTATGTATTTCATTGTGTTAAAGACACCAATATAGAATGCTACATAATTTATGATTCCATTTGTGGGACAATCTTAAAACTGGAAAAATACACATACAGAAAAATAATCAGTCATTTCCAGGTCTGTGGATTGTGAGAAGTGTTTAACTACAAATGTGTGTTATTTGTGATTAGCAATTTCGTCCCTCTTTATTTTGAAGTGTAACACACATAGAACTTCACAATATGTGTGTGTTGTTTAATAGATTATCAAGGGCACCTCTATAGAAACACCCCCATGTCACAGAGGAGAACACCGCCAGCATTCCCCAAAGCTCCTGGAGTGTCTCTGCCGATCTCAGCCTCATTCTTCCTTCAAGAGGAAACCAGCACATTTACTTTTGTGATCATCCTTTCCTCTTTTTCCTCTACGTTTTTTTTGTCCTATGTCCTATATTACATTCTTTTAATAGTACAGGTTGCCTGCAGACAACATGATCCTAAATCTAGAAAACCCCGTAGTCTCAGCCCAAAGCCCTTAAGCTGATAAACAACTTTAGCAAGTCTCAGGATACCAAATCAATGTGAAAAATCACTAACATTCCTATACACCAACAACGGTCAAGCAGAGAGCCAAATCAGGAACACAGTCCCATTCGTAACTGCCACACACACACACAAGATACCCAGGAATACATCAATCAGGGAGGTGAAAGATCTCTACAAGAAGAACTACAAAACACTGCTCAAGGAAATCAGAGATGTCGCAACAAATGGAAGAACATTCCTGCTCATGGATAGAAAGAATCAATATCATTAAATGGCCATACTGCCCAAAGCAATTTGTAGATTCAATGCAATTCCTATTAAGTTACCTTGACATTCTTCACAGAACTAGAAAAACTATTTTAAATTCATATGGAACTAAAAAGCCTGAATGGCCAAGGCAATCCTAAGCAGAAGAACAATGCTGGAGGCAATCACACTACGCAACTTCAAACTATACCAAACAGCATGGTGCCGGTACGAAACAGACACAGGAACCCAATGGACAGAATAGAGAACCCAGAAATGAGGCTGCATACCTACAACTATCTGATCTTGATAAACCTGACAAAAGCAAACAATGGGTAAAGGATTCCCTATTCAGCAAATGATGCTGGGATAACTGGCTAGCCATATATGGAAGATTGAAACTGGACCCCTTTTCTTTACACCAGGTGCTAGTCCATTCTTGCTGCTAATAAAGACATACCCGAGACTGGGTAATTTGTAAAGAAAAAGAAGTTTAATGGACTCACAGTTCCACATGCCTTGGGAGGCCTCATAATCATGACAGAAGGCGAAGGAGGAGCAAAGGCATGTCTCACATGGCAGCAGCTAAGAGAGCACGTGCACGGAAACTGCTCTTTATAAAACCATGAGATCTTGTGAGACTTATTTGCTGTCATGAGATCAGCAAAGGAAAAATCTTCCCCTATGATTCAATTACCTCCCACCGAATCCCTCCCAGGACATGTGGGGATTATGGGAGCAGCAATTCAAGATGAGATTTGGGTGGGACAGAGCCAGACTATGTCACACCATATACAAAAATTAACTCAAGTTGGATTACAGACTTAAATATAAATCCCCAAACTATAAAAGTCCTGGAAGACAACCTAGGCAATCATATTCCAGACAAAGTAACAGACAAAGATTTCATGACAAAGACACCAAGAGCAATCAACAAAAGCAAAAATTGACAAATGGGGATATAAATAAACTAGCCCACTAGTGAGCTTTGCCCACTAAAGGAAACTATCAACAGAGTGAACAGATAACCTACAGAACGGGAGAAAATTTTGCACACATGATGGATCTGACAAAGATCTAATATCCAGGATCTATAAGGAACTTAAACAAGTTTAAAAAACCACCACCACCACCACAACAACAACAACAAAACAACCCCATTAAAAGTGGGCAAAGGACATGAACACTTTTCAAAAGAAGACATCATGCAGCCAACAATCCCATGAAAGAAAGCTCAATGTCACCGACCATTAGAGAATGCAAATCAAAACCACAATGATTTACCATCTCACTCCAGTTAGAATGGCGATCATTAAAAAGTAATAATAATAATAATAATAATAATAACAACAGATACTGGTGAGGCTGCAGAGAAAAAGGAACACTTATACCTATTGGTGGAGTGCAAATTAATTCAGCCATTGTGGAAGACAGTGTGGTGATTCCTCAAAGACCTAAAGACAGAAATACCATTTGACCCAGCAATCTCATTACTGGGCATATACCCCAAGGAATATAAATCATTCTATTATCAACACACATGCACGTGTATGTTCACTGCAGCACTATTCACAATAGCAAAGACATGGAATCAACCTAAATGCCCATCAATAGTACACTGGATGAAGAAGATGTGGTACATATACACATAGCATATTATGCAGCCACAAAAAAGAATGAGATCAGGTCCTTTGCAGGAACATGGTTGGATCCGGAGGCCATTATCCTTAGCCAACTAATGCAGGAACAAAAAAACCAAATACCACATGTTCCCACTATAAGTAGGCGCTAAATAATGAGAACACAGGGACACAAAGAGGGGAACAACACACACTGGGGCCTATCGGATAGTGGAGCATGGGAGGAGGGAGAGTAGCAGGAAAAATAACTAATGGCTACTAGGCTTAATCACTGGGTGATGACATAACTTCTACAAGAAACCCCCATGTTACAAGTTTACTTATGTAACAAACCTTTACATGTAGCCCTGAACTTAAAATAAAAGTTAAATTCAAGAAATACTAATAATATGGTTTGGTGTTGACTGTTATGTACTTTTATGTTAGTGGAATCACAAATATGTTCATATTTCTTGCTTCTTGTGTTTAATGTCAGGAGTTTGGTTTTGGATATTTAAATTTGAGATGTCTATTAGGTATCCACGTGTAGGTGTTGAGTAGACAAAGGTCTGGCTCTGGGCTAAAGAAATATATATGGGAATAATCATAATAGCAATATTTTTCTTCAGGGTCCACTCCAGAGACAGAAATTACACCACTTTTTCTATTGAGTTATGTTAAAATACACAGAACATAAAATTTACCATCTTAAGCGTTTTTCAGTTTTCAGTTCAGTAGTGTTAAGTATATTCGCATTGCTGCGGAGCCAATCTCTAGCATGTCTTCAATTGCAAAACTGATATGTATACCTATTAAACAACTCCTCGTTTTCCCCTGCCCCCCAGCCTCTGGAACCACCACTCTACCTTCCGTTTCTGAGTTTGAATATTTTAGATCTCTCATACAGGGTGGAATCATATAGTATTTGTCCTTTAGTGACTGGCTCATCTCATAGCATAATATCCTAAAGTTTTATCCACATTGTAGCATGTATCAGAATTCCATCCTTTTACAGGCCAAATCATAACTCATTTTAAAGGCCAAATAATAACGTACCATACTTTGTTTCTCTATTCATCCATCAGTGGACACTTGGATTGCGAGCAGGGATGTACAAATATCTCTTTGAGACTCTGACTTCTATTCTTTTGGATATAGACACAGAATGGAATTACTGGATCATATGGAAGTTCTATTTTTAATTTTCTGAGTAACTGCCATTCGGTTTTCCACAGCAACTGTGCCATTTTACATTCCCACCAACAGTGCACAAAGGTTCCAGTTTCTGCACATCTTCACCAGTATCACATCAGTTTTATTGAACAAATGGAATTGATTTCAAATTTTTTGTATTATATTTTTGTTTATATTTTAATTGACAAAATTGTTTATATTTTATAGTATACCACATGATGGTTTGAAATAGGTATACATTGTGCAATGGCTAAATTAGGCTAAGTAAAATATGGATGAACTTACATACCTTTCATCTTTTGTGGTGAGAACACTTAAAATCTACCCTCTTAGCAATTTTCAAGTGTACATTATTATTAACTATAGTCACCATGTTTACAATAGATCTCTTGAACTTAGACTTCTTGTCTAAATGAAGTTTTGTGTCCTTTGACCAGTGTCTCCCCAGTCGTCCCCAACCCCAGACCCTGGTAACCGCCATTCTATTCTCTGTTTCTAAAAAGTTTGATTTTTTAAGATTCCACATCCCAGTGAGATTATACAGTGTTTCTCTTGCTGTGCCTGGCTTATTTCACTCAACATAATATATTCCAGATTCACTCATGTTGCCACAAATGACAGAATTTCCTTTTGTCTTTTTTTTAAGGCTCAGTACTATTCTATTGTGTGTACAAATACACATGTGCCTTATTCATTCATCCACTGATGGGCTCTTAAGTTGATTTCATGTCTTGGCTGTTGTGAACAGTGTTGCAATGAATATGCGAGTGCAGATATTTTTGACATACTGATTTCGTTTCCATTGGCCATATATCGAGTAGAGGGATTGCTGAATCAACTGATAGTTCTGTTTATAATTTTTTAATTTTAATTTTTAATGGATTTGTGATATTTGCACATATTTATGGTGTACATGTGATATTTTGTTGTGTGCGTAGAATGTGTAATGATCAATTCAGGATATTCGGGTTAGCCATCACTTGGAATATTTTTCATTCCTATGTATTGGAACATTTGAAGTCCTCTATTCTGGCTATTTTGAAATTTATAATACATCGCTGTTAACTCTACTCACCCTATTCTCTGACTAAACATTAGAAATTATTCCTTCTGGTTTTGTTTTTGTTTTGTTTTTTGTTGTTTTTGTTTTGTTTGTTTTGTTTTGTTTTGTTTTGTTTTTTGAGATAGGGTCTGACTCTATCACCCCAGGCTGGAGTGCAATGGTGCGATCACAGCTCACTACAGCTCAACCTCCTGGGCTTGAGCGATCCTCCTGCCTCAGCCTCCAGAGTAGCTGGGATGACTGTGCACTGCACCCCTATTGTTGGCTAATTATTTTTATTTGCTATTTTTATAGACAGAGTTTAGCTATACTGTCCAGACTGGTCTGGAACCCTTGAGCTCAAGCGATCTGCCCCCTCAGCCTCCCTAAGTGCTGGGATTACAGGCGTCAGTCACCATGCCCAGCCTAGAACTTATTCCTTCTTTTTAACAGTATGTTTGTACCTATTAACCACAACTGCTCTTCTTCCAATGCCCTGTCCCCATTCCACACATCCTTCCCAGCCTCTCATATCTATCACTGTATTCTCTATCTCTATGAGATCAGCTATTTTAGCTCCCACATATGAGTGAGAACGTATGGTATTTGTCTTTCCGTGCCTGGCTTATTTCACCTAACTTAATGACCACCAGTTCCATCCATGTTGCTGCAAATGAAAGAATTTCATTCTTTTTGTGGCTGAATTGTATTTCCTGTGTATATATGCCACATTTTCTTTATCCATTCATCCACTGATGGACACTTAGGTTGATTCCATATCTTGGCTATTGTGATGAGTGCTGCAATAAACATGGGGGTGTAGGTATCCCTTTGATATTACCGATTTCCTTTCTTTTGGATAAATACTCAGTAGTGGGATTGCTGGATAGTGCTATTTTTAGTGTTTTGAAAAGTCTCCATACTGTTTTGCACAGCGGCTGTACTAATTTCCATTCCATCAACAGTGTATAAAGGTTCTCTTTTCTTCACATCCTCGCCAACACTTGTTCTCTTTTATCTTTCTGATAATAGCCTTTTACCAGGTGTGAAGTGATAGCTCATTGTGGCATTTCCCTGATGATAAGTGATGTTGAGCGTTTTCATACAACCGTTGGCCATTTGCATGTCTTCTTTGGAGAAATGTCTATTCAGATCCTTTGCACGTTTTAAAATCAGGTGATTTGTTTTCTTGTTATTGAGTTGAGTTCCTTATATATTTTGGATATTAACTCCTTATCAGATGTATAGTTTGAGAATATTTTCTCCCACTCTGTAGGTTGCCTCTTCACTCTGTTGATTGGTTCCTTTGTTGTGCAGAAGCCTTTCAGTTTGACTTAATCCCATTTCTCTATTCTTTCTTTGGTTGCTCATGCTTTTGGGGTCATAGCGGAAAAATTATTGCCCAGATCAATGCCATGAATGTTTCTCCCTATGTTTTCTTCTGGTAGTTTTATAGTTTCAGGTCTAACGTTTAAATTCGGAGTCCAATTTGCCTTGATTTTTGTATATGATATGAGACAAGGGTCCCATTTCCTTCTTCTGCATGTGGATATTCAGTTTTCCCAACACTATTTATTGAAGAGACAGTCCTTTCACCATATGTGTTCTTGGCATCTTTGTTGAAAATCGTGTGACGATACCTCACCAGCCCACTGTTGTGGCTTTGTAGCACACCCCATATCTATCATATTCTAGAACACTGTAATGCTACTAGGCTGGCCCAGAAAAGGTTTAAATGTTGAATTCACTTAAATTGCATTTGTTGCGCCATCATGGAATCGTGATGTGTATTATTCATGGTGGAAGTAGGCTCCAAGGTGTAGAGAAAACTTGGGTCTTGGATAATATGGACCTTTTCATCCTCAGACTTGTTAGGAGTACATATCTTGGTCTTGAGACCAGTATTTTTCAGTTACGTATGCAACTGCCTTTATTACACCTGGTTATCACAATTCAATTCTCAGGTGCTGCAGAAAAATCTACCTTTTTCAGACTGTAGATGGAAATAAATGATGCAAATATCTTCTGTTTGTGCTATATAACTGCTTATATTTACTGCCCACATCTTTCATAAGGATACGAATTGTTAAGAGTCAGTCTTGTTTGCTTTTCAAAGACCTTTTGTAGAGATTTTTCACTAACGGTATCTGATTTATCTACTTGATTCTTCTGTATAGATTAAGTAAATATGTATGATAAACTTAAAAAAAGAAAATCATGTGGCAATAAATGTATTAATTTCTTTCTAATCTATTTTATGTTGGTCTATGTGTCTGTTTTTATGCCAGTACCATGCCATTTTGATTACTCAGCTTTTATTATATTTTGAAATCAGGTCGTGATTCCTCCAGCTTTGCTCTTTTTGCTCAAGATTGCTTTGGGTAACTGGAGTCTTTGTGGTTTTGACGCGATTTTAGGATTGCTTTTCTATATGCTTTTTCGTCTCAAAAAATAAAAATTAAAAAACGAAAACTAAAAAAAATGAGGTATAACATACATGCAGAAAATCACAGAAACCTAAGGGTACAATCTTAACACAGTTCTACACCCATGTACCACCATGCATATCAACCAGTGAACATTTTTCAACAGTCCCATCCCCAAAAAGAGAATTTTGAAAGAGAGATGAGGAACCAGTAAGGAAGACTGAGGAGTGATCAAGATTGGAATAAACCCAACTTCTCCTTCTGGTGATGGCAGACTAGATAATCAGATAAACCCTCTGTGTTGACCATCACTTAGTTGGCCATCTGGTTGCACTCAGTCACAACCCCTCTAGTCATGTGGTTGGTCTTTCTAGTATGGCCAACCTCCATCAGAGTCATCTCATTACATAAACTATCTAGGGGCCTACCATGATTCACCTCATAGCATAACCATGAAGTGTGGTGCATGGGGCCACCATGAATAACAAGACACACCTATCTCTTAGGAAATTGCGGGGATTAGAGGTTATCTCCCAGGACTCAGGGACAAAGTCCAG
Organism: Trachypithecus francoisi; assembly: GCF_009764315.1. Classification (NCBI taxonomy): domain Eukaryota; kingdom Metazoa; phylum Chordata; class Mammalia; order Primates; family Cercopithecidae; genus Trachypithecus; species Trachypithecus francoisi. The sequence continues at coordinate 71,427,583 of NW_022681471.1, forward strand.
GCAAATTCTTTATATACATTAAGTGCACAGAAAAATGCACATTATAGAAAAATTCATCTTATTGGGATAGAAATATACTGCTATGGTTTGGATATGATTGGTCTGTCCCCGCCAAAACTCGTGTGGAAATTGGATCCCCAGTGTGGTGTGTCGGAGGTGGGGCCTTGTGGAGGTGTTTGGGTCATGGAGACAGAACCCTCATGAACACTTTTGCGCCGTTCTAGACGTAGTGATTGAGTACTGGCTCTGGTGAGACTGGATTTTGCCCACAATGGGGGTTGTTATAAAGCCAGCATGCCCCTCGGGTTTTTCCTCTTTGCATGTGTCTGCTTCCCCCTTTGGCTTTTCCACTATGTTTGGCCTAGCAGGTGGCTGTCACCAGAAGCTGAGCAGTTACTTTTGCCATGCTTCCTTTACTTCCCAGCTTGCTGAATCATGAGCTAAGTAAACCCTTTTATTTTTAAAGGTATTCTGTTACAGCAACACAAAACAGACTAAGACACAGACTAGCAATGTCCCAGTAGAGGGAAAAATGGTTTTAAGTTGGTGCAAAAGTAATTGCAGATTTTGCCGTTACCTTTTTTTTTTTTTTTTGACGGAGTTTCTTTCTTGTTGCCTAGGCTGGAGGGCAATGGCTGAATCTCGGCTCACTGCAACCCCTGCCTCCCAGGTTCAAGCGATTCTCCTGCTTCAGCCTCCCAAGTAGCTGGGATTACAGGCACCCCCACCACGTCTGGATTTTTTTGTGTGTGCTCTTTTTGTAGAGACGGAGTTTCACCATGTTGGCCAGGCTGGTCTTGAACTTCTGACGGCAGGTGATCCGCCCACCTTGGCCTCCCAAAGTGCTGGGATTACAAGCATAAGCCACCGTGCCGGGCCCGTCATTACTTTTAACAGCAAAAACTTCTGCACCAACCCAATACTACAAACAACTCAATGCATGTAATTCAACAACTTCAATTGTTGTTGAATGGACTAATTTCTTTTAAAAACACAAATTATCAAAACTCACCCAATAAAAATAACTTGAATAGTCCTGTAAAGACATTGACTTTAGGAGGCCAAGGTGGAGGATTTTCTGAGCCCAGAAGACCAAGACCAGCCTGGGCAACAAAGTGAGACCTTATCTCTACAAAAAAATTCTATATAAAAGAAAGGAATTCTAGTTAAATACCTTCCAAAAAAGATATTCCCAGCCCCGATGGCTTCACTGGCAATTTCACCAACATTCAAAAAGAATTAATACCAACTCTACAATATCTCTTCCCAAATAGAACAGGAAGGACTACTTGTCAACACATTTTATGAGGCCAGGATTAACCTGATACCAAAACCAGCCAATGACAGTATAAAAGAAGCAGCAAGAAACAACAGACCACCAACTCTCATTAACATAAATGCGAAAATCATCACAAAATATTAGCAAACTGAATCCAGCAATGTCTAAAAAGAAAAATATCGCTCAACCATGTGAGGCTTATTTCAGGAATGCAGGGTTTTTCAATGTTAAAAAAAAATCAATTGATTCCATTATATTAATGGTCAATAAAAGAAAGAAGACATGGTCATATTAATTGATGTATAAAAAGCCTTGGCAAAATTCAACATCTATTCAAGACATAAACTCTCACCAAACTAAGAATGGAAAAGAACTTCCTCAACTTGATAAAGGGAATCTACAAGAAAACCCACAGCTATATCATAGTTAAGAGTAAACAACTGAATGTTTTCCTCCTATGTTCATGAACAACACAAGGTTGTGTACTCTTGCCACTTCTATTCAATGTCATACTTAGAAGTCCTTCCTACTGTAATAATTCAGGAAATAGAAATAAAAGACATTCGGAGAGGAAAAGAAGAAACAAAACTGCCTGGTATTTACAGATGACATTATTATCTATGCAGAGAATCCCATGGAATTGACAAAAAAATTCCAAGAAATAACAAGTGACTTTACGAAAGGTAAAGCGTATATGCTCAATAACAAAAATCAGTTTTAGTTATATATACAGTAAGTATATAAATGGAAACAAACATTTAAAAACCAGTGTCATTTACAATAGCTCCAAAAATGAAAAACCCTAGGTATGAATCAGAGAAATTCTAAGTCCTGACAACTACACAATGCTAATTTAAAAATCAGGAAGGCCTAAATAAAGGGAATAAACATGAGTATCCTTTGTTTATGAATGGGAACACTCAAATAATATATGAGTTCTCCTTGTATTCATCTATAGATATAACGCAATACATTAAACTGACAGTAGGATTTTTTGTACACACAACATGATTCTGTAATTTATACTGAAAATCAAAAGATACAATCATTAAAACATTTTAAAAAGAATAAATTGGAGGAATCACTTTACCTACTTCTGTTCTTTTCTTTTCCTTCCTTCCTCCTTCCTTCCTTCCTTCCTTCTTTCTCTCTCTCTCTTTTCTTTCTTCTTCTCTTTTTCTTTCTTTCTTTCTTCTTTTCTTTCTTTCTTTCTTCTTTCTTTTTCTTTTTTTTTTCTTTATCTTTCTTTCTTTCTTCCCTTCCTTCTTCTCTCTCTCTCGTCTCTCCCCCCCCGTCTCCCTCTGTCTCTCTCTCTCTCTCTCTTTCTTTTTTGACAAGTCTCATTCTGTTGTCCAGGCTGGAGTGCAGTGACAAAATCTCGGCTCACCGTAGCATTTAACTCCGGGCTTACGTGATCTTCCCGCCTCAGCCTTCTGAGTAGCTAGGACTAAAGGGGTGCACCACCACACCTAAGTTTTTTTTTCTTGTAGAGATGCGGTCTCATTCATGTTCACAGGTCTCACTACATTGCCCAGGCCTGGTCTTCAGTTCCTGAACTCAAGTGGTCCTCCTGGTTTGGCCTCCCCAAACCCACTTTATTATTATTATTATTATTATTATTATTATACTTTAAGTTCTGGGGTACATGCAAAACGTGCAGGTTTGTTACATAGGTATACATGTGCCGTGTTTAGTTTGCTGCACCCATCAACTCATCATTTACATTAGGTATTTCTCCTAATGCTATCCCTTCCCCAGCCCCCCACTCCCCAACAGCCCCGGGTGTGATTTCTCCCTCCCTGTGTCCATGCCAAAACCCACTTTAAAACTCGTCAGAATACTACACTAATTAAGACAAGTGTGTTATTAGCAATGGGGTAGATATAAGTCATGGGAATATATAGAGATCCAGAAATAGACCCTAGATCTATTGCCAATAAATTTTTAAATTTATGGGCCCGGCATGCTGGCTCACTCCTGTAATCCAGCATTTTGTGAGGCCGAGGCAGGCGGATCATGAGATCAGGAGATGAGACTATCCTGGCTAACACGGTGAAACCCTGTCTCTACTAAAATTACAAAAAAATAAGCCGGGAGTGGTGTCAGGTGCCTGTAGTCCCAGCTACTTGGGAGGCTGGGACAGGAGAATGGTGTGAACCCAGGAGGCAGAGCTTGCAGTGCGCTGAGATTGTGCCACTGCACTCCAGCCTGGGAGACAAAGCAAGACTCTGTCAAAAGAAAAAAACAAAAAAACCCTTAATTATTTTTGAGGAGCAATTTTCATAACATTAACCTTTCAAAATGAACAGTCCAGCAGCATTTAGTATTTTCATAATGTTGTGCAAGTACTGCTTCTATCTAGTTTGGAACATTTTCATCACTTTTAAAGAGATTGCATACTCATTAGGAAACTACTTCCTATCCTCTTCCTCCTGGGCTCTGGCACCCACTAATTTAGTTTCTGTCTTTATGGATTTACCTATTCTCGATATTTCATATGAATCAAATCATACAATATGTAACCTTCATGTCTCTCTGTCTTTTTTTTTTGGTTGAGACAAAGTATCACTCTGTTACTCACTCAGGCTGGAGAGCAATGGTGCAAATATGGCTCACGGCAGCCTCGTTAGAACTCCTGGGCTCATGGGATCCTCCCACCTCGGCCTCCCGAGTAGCTGGAACTACAAGCACACACCACCACGTCTGACTAATTTTTTTGTATTTTTTTTTGTAGAGACGGCATTTTGCCATGTTGCCCAGGCTGGTCTTAAACTCCTGGCCTCAAGTGATCCACCCATCTTGGCCTCCAAAAGTGTTAGGCGTGAGCCACTGTGCCTGACCTTTGCTTTTTTTCCTTTTTTTCTTAGCATGATGTTTTTGAGGTCTATCCACATTGTAGCATGTATCAGTGCTTCATTCCTTTTAAAGGCTGAATAATATTTCACTGTATATGTAGACAATAGTTTGTTAATCCATTCATCAGTTGATGGATATTTGGGTTATTTCCACCTTTTGACTTTTGAAATAATGCTGCTATGAACATGCATGTACAAATATTTCTTTGAGCACCTGTTTTCAGTTCTTTTTTATTGTTATTATACTTTAAGTTCTGGGATACATGTGCAGAACGTGCAGGTTTGTTACTTAAGTATACACGTACCATGGTGTTTGCTGCACCCATCAACCTGTCATCTACGTTTGGTATTTCTCCTAATGCTATCCTCCCCTAGCCCCCACCCTCTGACAGGCCTGCTGTGTGATGTTTCATTCCCTGTGTCCATGTGTTCTCATTGTTCAACTCCCACTTATGAGTGAGAACATGTGATGTCTGCTTTTCTGTTCCTGTGTTAGTTTGCTGAGAATGATGATTTCCAGCTTCATCCATGTCCCTGCAAAGGATGTAAACTCATCCTTTTTATGGCTGCATAGTATTCCATGGTGTATATGTGCCCCATTTTCTTTATCCAGTCTATCATTGATGGCCATTTGGGTTGGTTCCAAGTCTTTGCTATTGTGAACAGTGGTGCAATAAATATACGTGTGCATGTGTCTTTATGGTAGAATGATTTATAATCCTTTGGGTATATACCCAGTAATGGGATTGCTGGGTCAAATGGTATTTCTGGTTCTAGATGCTTGAGGAATCACCACACTGTCTTCTGCAATGGTTGGACTAATTTACACTCCCACCAACAGTGTAAAAGCATTCCTATTTCTCCACATCCTCTCCAGCATTTTTTTTTACCTGACTTTTAATGTTCATCATTTTAACTGGCATGAGATGGTATCTCATTGTAGTTTTCATTTGCATTTCTCTGATGACCAGTGATGATGAGCTTTTTTTCATATGTTTGTTGGCCACATAAATGTCTTCTTTGAGAAGTGTCTGTTCATATCTTTGCCCAATTTTTTATAGGGTTGTGTGTTGTTTTCTTGTAAATTTGTTTAAGTTCTTTGTAGATTCTGGATATTAGCCCTTTGTCAGATGGACAGATTGCAAAAATTTTCTCCCATTCTGTAGGTTGCCTGTTCACTCTGATGATAGTTTCTTTTGCTGTGCAGAAGCTCTTTCGTTTAATTAGATCCCATTTGTCAATTTTGGCTTTTGTTGCCATTGCTTTTGGTGTTTTAGTCATGAAGTCTTTGCCCATGCCTATGTCCTGAATTGTATTGCCTAGGTTTTCTTCTAGGGTTTTTATAGTTTTAGGTCTTACGTTTAAGTCTTTAATCCATCTTGAGTTAATTTTTGTATAAGGTGCAAGGAAAGGGGGTCCAGTTTCAGTTTTCTGCATATGGCTAGCCAGTTTTCCCAACACCATTTATTAAATAGGGAATCGCTTCCCCATTGCTTGTTTTTGTCAGGTTTGTCAAAGATCAAATGGTTGTAGATGTATGGCATTATTTCTGAGGCCTCTGTTTTGTTCCATTGATATCTATCTATCTATCTGGATCTATCAATCTATCTATCTATATAGATAGATAGATCCAGATAGATAGATATAGATAGATAGATAGATAGATAGATAGATAGATAGATAGATAGATAGATAGACAGATATACTGGTACCAGTACCATGCTGTTTTGGTTACTGTAGCCTCGTAGTAGAGTTTGAAGTCAGGTAGCGTGATGCCTCCAGTTTTGTTCTTTTGGCTTAGGATTGTCTTGGCTATGCAGGCTCTTTTTTAGTTCCATATGAAATTTAAAATAGTTTTATCTAATTCTGTGAAAAAAAGGCACTGGTAGCTTGTTGGGGATAGCATAAAATCTATAAATTAGTTTGGGCAGTATGGCCATTTTCACGATATTGATTCTTCCTATCCATGAGGATGGAATGTTTTAAAATTTGTTTGTGTCCTCTCTTATTTCCTTGAGCAGTGGTTTGTAGTTCTCCTTGAAGAGGTCCTATGTAGGGAGACCCCTGAAACTATTGCTACGGAATAAAAGATGAAATGCTCCTGATTATTGTAAATACAAAATTGCATGCAGGATTGTGTAAAGACAATGCCAGGTTGATGTGCTTCCCCCTGCAGAGAGTGTATGAATGGACGTGCGGTCAGGGAGGTTTCACATCACAAGATTCCTGTCCTAGAAAACCAGATGTCATAGCTCTGGGAATGGAATGTGACCCTCATGGAGAGCCTATAAATGGACACATGGGGCGCCTGTCCATATCGATAAGGTAGGGCTATAAACGCCCTCATCTTGCCGTGGCTCTTCTAGGCCTCTTTAGGGTTAAGGCACACTCCCTTCTGAGAAATTCTGGTCTAACTGGTGGTCTAACTTCACGTCCTGTTTCTATGAATTGTTTGTAACCAGCTTTTGCTGCAACTGTTGCTGCTGATTCATATCTTGCTAATCATAGGTTATGGACAGACTGTGTTCCTGTTTTAAGGCTCTGTTAGAAATAACTGATGCACACACTATATTGTATACTTCTGCATACAGAGGTTATGTTAAATAATTATTTCATCCCCATGTGACCATCTCACCTCATAATCAATGACCCTAAATCCCTCACTAACCTACCCCTGCTCTCACTAAACTTAATAATAAATGCTGGCATATCCAGTGCATTGTTGGCACCATGGGACCAGAAGGCGGTGACCCCCCTGGACCCAGCTTTCGCTATCTTGTGTGTGTCTATTTTTCTTGACCTGCTGATCCGCCTGGGAACAAAGAGAGAGCCCCATTGCATTGTGGGCTCCTGGCCAGATCCTGCAATAGTCCTTCACATCCCTTTTAAGTTGTATTCCTAGGTATTTTATTCTCTTTGTAGCAATTGTGAATGGGAGTTCACTCATGATTTGTCTCTCTGTTTGTCTATTATTGGTGTATAGGAATGCTTGTGATTTTGCACATTGATTTTGTATCCTGAGACTTTGCTGAATTTGCTTATCAACTTAAGGAGATTTTGAGCTGAGACGATGGGATTTTTCTAAATATACAATCATGTAATCTGCAAACAGCGACAACTTGACTTCTTCTCTTCCTATTTGAATGCCCTTTATTTCTTTCTCTTGCGGGATTGCCCTGGCCAGAACTTCCAATACTATGGTAAATAGGAGTGGTGAGAGAGGACATCCTTGTCTTGTGCCAGTTTTCAAAGGGAATGCTTCCAGCTTTTGCCCATTCAGTATGATATAGGCTATGGGTTTGTCATAAATAGCTTTTATTATTTTGAGATATATTCCATCAATACCTAGTTTATTGAGAGTTTTTAGCATGAAGGGGTGTTGAATTTTATTGGAGGCCTTTTCCGCATCTATTGAGATAATCATGTGGTTTTTGTCATTGGTTCTGTTTATGTGATAGATTACATTTTTGATTTATGTATGTTGAACCAGCCTTGCATCCCAGGGATGAAGCTGACTTGATCGTGGTGGATAAGTTTTTTGATGTGCTGCTGGATTCGATTTGCCAGTATTTTACTGAGGATTTTCACATCGATGTTCATCAGGATATTGGCCTGAAGTTTCTCTTTTTGTTGTGTCTCTACCAGATTTGGTATCAGGATGATGGTAGTCTCATAAAATGAGTTAGGAGGATTCCCTCTTTTTCTATTGTTTGGAATAGTTTCAGAAGGAATGGTACCAACTCCTCTTTGTACCTCTGGTAGAATTTGGCTGTGAATCCTTCTGGTCCTGGACTTTTGTTGGTTGGCAGTCTATTAATTATTGCCTTATTTTCAGAACTTGTTATTGGTCTATTTAGGGATACGACTTCTTCCTGGTTTAGTCTTGGGAGGGTGTATGTGTCCAAGAATTTATCCATTTCTTCTAGATTTTCTAGTTTATTTGCATAGAGGTGTTTATAGTCTTCTCTGATGGTAGTTTGTATTTCTGTGGGATCAGTGGTGATATCCCCTTTATCATCTTTTATTGTATCTATTTGATTCTTCTCTCTTTTCTTCTTTCTTAGTTTAGCTAGTGGTCTATGTATTTTGTTGATCTTTTCAAGAAACCAGCTCCTGGATTCATTGATTTTTTTTGAAGGTTTTTTTGTGTCTCTATCTCCTTCAGTTCTGCTCTGATCTTAGTTATTTCTTGCCTTCTGCTAGCTTTTGAATGTGTTTGCTCTTGCCTCTCTAGTTCTTTCAATTGTGATGTTAGGATGTCTATTTTAGATCTTTCCCACTTTCTCCTGTGGGCATTTAGTGCTTTAAATTTCACTCTAAACACTACTTTACCTGTATCCCAAAGATTCTGGTACCTTGTGTCTTTGTTCTCATTGATTTCAAATAACTCATTTATTTCTGTCTTCATTTTGTTTTTTACCCAGTAGTCATTCAGGAGCAGGTTGTTTAGTTTCCATGTAGTTGCACAGTTTTGAGTGAGTTTCTTAATCTTGAATTCTAATGTGATTGCACTGTGGTCTGAGAGACTGTTTGTTACAATTTCTGTTCTTTTGCATTTGCTGAGCAGTGTTTTACTTCCAATTATGTTGTCAATTTTAGAATAAATGTGATGTGGTGCTGAGAACAATGTGTATTCTTTTGATTTGTGGTGGAGAATTCTGTCGATATCTATTAGGTCTGCTTGGTGAAGAGCTGAGTTCAAGTCCTGAATATCCTTCTTAATTTTCTGTCTTGTTGATCTGCCTAATATTGACAGTGGGGTGTTAAAGTCTCCCATTATTATTGTGTGGGAGTCTAAGTCTCTTTGTAGGTCTCTAAGAACTTGCTTTATGAATTTGGGTGCTCCTGTATTGGGTGCCTATATATTTAGGATAGTTAGCACTTTCTGTTGAATTGATCCCTTAACAATTATGTAATGCCCTTCTTTGTCTTTTTGGGTCTCTGTTGGTTTAAAGTCTGTTTTGTCAGAGACTAGGATTGCAACCCCTCCTTTTTTTTTTTCTTTCCATTTGCTTGGTAAATACTCCTCCATCCCTTTATTTTGAGCCTATGTGTGTCTTTGCACGTGAGATGGGTCTCCTGAATACAGCACACCAACAGATCTTGACTCTTTATCCAATTTGCCAATCTGCATCTTTTAATTGGAGCATTTAGCCCATTTACTTTCAAGGTTAATATTGTTACGTGTGAATTTGATCCTGTCATTATGATGCTAGCTGGTTATTTTGCCCATTAGTTGATGAAGTTTTTTCATAGTGTCAATGGTCTTCATAGTGTCAATTTGGTATGTTTTTGCAGTGGCTGGTACCAATTTTTCCTTTCCATGTTTAGTGATTCCTTCAGGAGCTCTTGTAAGGCAGGCCTGGTGATGACAAAATCTCTCAGCATTTGTTTGTCGTAAGGGATTTTATTTCTCCTTCACTTATGAAGTTTAGTTTGGCTGAAATTCTGGTTGAAAATTCTTTTCTTTAAGAATGTTGAATATTGGCCCCCACACTCTTCTGGCTTGTAGGGTTTCTGCAGAGAGATCTGCTGTTAGTCTGATGGGTTTCCCTTTGTGGGTAACCTGACCTTTCTCTGACTGCCCTTAACATTTTTTCCTTCATTTCAACCTTGTTGAATCTGACAATTATGTGTCTTGGGGTTGCTTTTCTCGAGGAGTATCTTTGTGGTGTTCTCTGTATTTCCTGAATTTGAATGTTGGCCCATCTTGCTATGTTGGGAAAGTTCTCCTGGATAATATAGTGAAGAGTGTTTTCCAACTTGGTTCCATTCTCCCTGTCACTTTCAGGTAAACCAATCAAATGTAGGTTTGGCCTTTTCACATAGTCCCATATTTCTTGGAGGCCTTGTTTATTCCTTTTCATTCTTTTTTCTCTAATCTTGTCTTCATGCTTTATTTCACTAAGTTGATCTTCAATCTCTGATATCCTTTCTTCTACTTGATCGATTTGGCTATTGACACTTGTGTATGCTTCCTCAAGTTCTCGTGTTGTGTTTTTCAGCTCCATCAGGTCATTTATGTTCTTCTCTAAACTGCTTTTTCTAGTTAGCATTCGTCTAACCTTTTTTCAAGGTGCTTAGCTTCCTTGCATTGGGTTAGAACATGCTCCTTTAGCTTAGAGGAGTTTGTTATTACCCACCTTCTGAAGCCTACCCTGTCAATTTGTCACACTCATTCTCCATTCGGTTTTGTTCCCTTGCTGGTGAGGAATTGTGATCATTTGGAAGAGAAGAGGTGTTCTGGTTTTTGGAATTTTCAGCCTTTTTGCACTGGTGTTTCCTCATCTTCACGGATTTATCTACCTTTGGTCTTTGATGTTGGTGACATTCAGATGGGGTTTCTGTGTGGATGTCCTTTTTGTTGATGTTGATGCCATTCCTTTCTGTCTGTAAGTTTTCCTTCTCATAGTCAGGCCCCTCTGCTGCAGGTCGGCTGGCTGGCATTTACTGGGGGTCCACTCCAGACCCTGTTTGCCTGGGTATCAGCAGTGGAGGCTGCAGAACAGCAAAGATTGCTGCCTGTTCCTTCCTCTGGAAGCTTCATCCCAGAAGAGCACCCACCAGATGCCAGCCAGAGCTCTCCTGTATGAGGTGTCTGTCAAGCCTTGCTGGGAGGTGTCTCCCAGTCGGGAGGCACAAGGGTCAGGGACCCACTTGAGGAGGCAGTCTGTCCCTTAACAGAGCTTGAGTGCTGTGCTGGGAGATCTGCTGCTCTCCTCAGAGCTGGCAGGCAGGAACATTTAAGTCTGCTGAGGCTGTGCCCCCAGCTGCCCCTTCCCCCATGTGCTCTGTCCCACGGAGATGAGAGTTTTATCTATAAGTCCCTGACTGGGGCTGCTGCCTTTCTTTCAGAGATGCCCTGCCCAGAAAGGAGGAATCTAGAGAGGCAGTCTGGCTACAGTGGCTTTGCAGAACTGCAGTGGGCTGCGCCCAGTTTGAACTTCCTTTTGTGAGAAACACTAAATCTTTTGTAAATCATATCCTTGGATAATTGGCATGAGCTAAATAATAGTTGGTGGCTGATTTGCATTGTACAATACTTGCAAGACTTTTAGAATTATAAAAATATTTATTAACTTGCAGTGTGTTGTTTAAACAAATGATTGGAACATACTGAAGATATGAGTAGGATTTTTTCTGAGTATTTCAGATGTGTACTCGGGCTAGCTTTCTTATCTTTTTCAAAACAAAATACTGTCTTTTCTCTTAAAATCAATAAATCTGTTTTCTTGTTACAAAGAAGTTTACAATTTTCACTATTGTTAAGCATACAGTTTAATAGTATTAACTACATCCCCATTGCTGTGCAACCATCACAACTATCTATCTCTACAAGTTGTTTCATCTTCCCAAACAGAAACTATGTACCCATAAAATAGCCCCCATTTCCTCTCCCCTACTCATATGCTGGCACCAACATTCTGTTTTCTGTCAATATAAGTTTGATTATTCTAGGTACCTCATATAAACAGAATCATACAGTATTTTTCCTTTGGTGACTAGGTTCTTTCACTTAGCATAATGCCCTGAAGGTTCACTCATGTTGTATTGTATGACAGGCTTTTCTTTTTTAAAGGCCAAATAATATTTCATTGGATGTATATGCCACCTTGTAAAAATCCATGCATCCATTCATGGAGAGTCAGGTTGTTTCTACCTCCTGGCTATTGTGAATAAAGCTGCCATGAATATGGGTGTGCAAATATATATTCAAGATCCCTTTTCAGGTATTCTTGATATATACCCAGAAGTCAGATTAATGGATCATATTTAGGTAATTCCATGTTTAAATTTTGGAGAAATTCTCATACTGTTTTTAATAGTGGGTACACCATTTCACATCCTCACTAGTGTACAGGAGTTCCAGTTTTTGGTTTTATTTTTTTCTTAATAGTGGCCATCCCAACAGGCATGAGGTGATATTGTGGTTCTCATTTGTGTTTCCCTGATGATTAGTATCTTAGTCAGTTCAGGCTGCTATAACAAAGTACCATAGACTGGGTGGCTAAAGAACAAATGTTTATTTCCCACAGTTCTGCAGACTGGGAAGTTCAAGGTAAATGTGTTTGCAAATTCAGTGTCTGGTGATGGCCCGCTTCATGATGCAGGAGAAGCACCGGGCTCACAGAGGAACTGCAAGCCTGTTCTACACAAAGAGCTAGCACCCGATAGAAACATGGGCAGAGAGGCTCCCAGTCAAGAAGCAGGGGTTTTAGGGTTGTTTCTGCTGGTGCTGTGAAAAGCACCATTGTCGTTTTCCTAGGGACTCACCACGTTTAACCTGTAACGGCTTTGTGTAGCACCTACTTGTTAACTGTGTTCCTGTCCACGAACATGGGATGTGTCTCCATTTATTGGTCTTCTGAGTGTTTCATCAGTGTTTGATCGGTTTCAGTGTGCACACATTTCACCTCCCCGGATAAACGTATTCCAAAGGGTTTTGTTCTTGTCCTGGTATTCTAAATACGTTTGTTTCCTGGGTGTCTTTTCAGATAGCTTCTTGTTCAGGCATAGAAATGTGAATGATTTTGACATGTTGCTTTTGTACTCTGTAACTTTGCTGACTTTGTTTATTGGTTTTGATTGTTTTTTCGTGCAGTGTACATCAGGGTTTTCTCTATGTGAGATCATGTCATCTGCAAGCAGAGAAAATTGAGCTTCTTAGTTTCCAATTTGTTTGCCTTTTATTTCTTTTTCTTAGAATAGGTGATCAAATCGGCATGTGGCTCTGCCCAAGAGGGTTAATTGACATGTGGGTGTGGTGATTTGGCAGGCCAGAGTTTTTATTTCTAAGAGTTTGTCCCACTCCATGCCCTCCTAGGTTTTAGAATTGAAAAATACCTCTTGTTTAAGGTAGATCCCAGCCTTGCTTTTGTGCATTCAGGCCTTCACACATCCTTCACCACTGCCTCCACTCTGTGAATCAGCCCTTTCTCCCTCAAGGGAGAGCACACCTGATTAATTTGATTCCCTAGCGGGTGTGTGCATAGGCACCCGCCTGTGCGCGTGCACACGCACGCACGCACACACGCGCGCGCACACACACAAACACACACACGAGAAACACAGGACCCAGCATGGTGGCTCACGCCTCTAATCCCAGCACTCTGGAAGGCTGAGGCTGGCAGGTCACTTGAGGTCAGGAGTTCAAGACCAGCCTAGCCAACATGGTGAAATCCCCACATCCACCAAAAAAAAAAAAAAAGAAAGAAAGAAAGAAAAAAAAAACTACCCAGGCATGGTGGTGCATGCCTGTAGTCCCCAGTTACTTGGAAAGCTGATGCAGGAGAACTGATTGAACCTGGAAGGTAGAGGTTGCAGTGAGCCAAGATCGTGCCATTGCACTCCAGCCTGGGTGACAGAGTGAGATTCCATATCAAAAAAGCAAACAAAAAAAACCCCAAAAAACCCACCACAGACATCTCCGCACACATGCTAATCTTGAACGGTATCTGCATTTCTCCTGTCTTTGTTCAACATGCAGTCTCTTGGAGATGGGAGCTGGCAAAAACTACACACAACTCCTCACTGGAACCGGAATTTATATCCGAATCTCACGCCCATCCAGCTAGGGATTCTGGCTGAAGGAAGGAGGTGATCCCAATCATCAGGGTGGGTGAAGGCAGAACAGGGAGCTCGAGGAAATATCATGCGACTGCGAGAGGCGGTCTGAAAGACTGAGCAGACACACCGAAATATCACATCTACAAAAACCTGTGGCTTCGAGGATGGTGGAACAGTATTTGACAGGGACCATCCAAGAACAGCCAGGCCTAGCATCCACACTTGCCCTGGAAAGCAGCTGGCCATTTTCAAATCAAGGATATAGAGACCACCGGCTGCAGAAGAGGCTGTTGGCCACCTACAGGATACCAAGGATGTGGAAGCCGCCTTCTTTGTAGCTTCAGGCAGGCAGTTTCCATCAGGTTGGCCTGCAGGCACTAGAACAGACTCAGTGCCCCCACCTCCAACCAAGAGACTACCCCACCCTTTTCGTCCACGCTCCCTGTGCCTTCCCTTTTGGTCAGCCACCCACCGGGATATGACTTCTACCTCCACCTGGCTACTTAAACAAAGGAGAGACACCTATGGGATTTGGTAACTGAGGTTCAAAGGTGGGAGGTAAGAGTGAAACTGAGGATGCCGTGTGGTTTTCTGACCCAGATGACCTGACCACGTGCGTGGTAGCACCAGAGAGACATAATGGCTCCAGAAAGAGGACTGAGCCCCTGAGTGGGAGGATGAGCTCTGCCATGCTCAACAGCACAGAAGCAACTGTGCAGGTAAGACTTCCAGCATCAAGCCACGGGGGAAAGCAAGGATGTTCGTGATGGAAAGGACAGTGACAGGGCAGAACTGTGACAGTGAATTGCAGGAGGAAAGGCGGGAGGGACCGGGGTTCTGGAAGGAGGACATCAGTTCCTGCTGAAGAAAAGGGAGAATAGCACTGAAGAAGGGGACCTGTGAGACCCCAAAGTAGGAGGAGAAGAGAAGGGACCCTGAGCAAGGTGTGCCAGGGAAAGGCAGGAAATGCTGCTGTGGCCAGGCAGGGCCACCAAAGCACCTAGGCCCAGGGAACTATGGTAAGCCCGAGTGCAGGGCTGTTGCTCAGATGCCGGTTCAGGTGTCCCCCAGGGAGTGGGCTCACCACACTAGGGGAACTCCTCTTCAAGCACCAGGGAACACAGCAACACCCCGCACCCCCCAACACTCCCAGCAATCAGAGGGCAGACCACATACCACACATACCACAGAATATGAGAACGACTTTATTTGAAACTGCTTTGGGAAGGGGGCAAATGCAGCAGAAGAGCGAAAGCCCTGGCTGAGGAGGATATGGAGGGAACCTGCTTGGCTGCAACTCTGGAGCTCCAAAGGTACCAGCTGTTCATCTTGTAGGAAGACGCTGGCTCCAACCCATGAAACAGAGCAGGCTCAGGGACGGGCCCCCAACCAGGGCCAGCCCACAGCTCTCTTAAGCTACCGGGATTGTGGGAAGGTACATAATGTGTGCCACACTCACTTCAAAGGTCCTGGAACTTGTCAGTGAGGAACTGCATGGCCGCTGAAACAGAAAGGCAGAACCAGGCACTCCAGACCCGAGGAAACAGAAACCCACCCCCTGCCCCTGTGGGGAACCACCTAGCCCTGCAACCAGAAACCCCTCCAGCCCTGGTACTGACTCACCCACCCATCACCTGAATTAAATGTGGAAATGCCTTCTAAGTGGGAAAGTGGTTCCAGGTGTTGGGGCATCCCAGAACCGTTCAGAACGTGTTTCAAAGACAGATAAGCCAGCCAGCAAGCAAAAACCGTACAAGCCATACGAGGTTGCAGTTAAAGGAAAACACATGAGGTATCTCTAACCGCCCTAAGCAAAGGAGATCTCTGGGACTCGTGGACAAAGTGTACATGGAGTTCAGACGACACATTGCTGTCTGTACACACCCCTAGCTGGAAAGGCACAGAAGGGCTCCAGGGCCAGGCCTGCGTGGTTCTTTTCCCCAGAGGAAAGTCAGTCCTAGTGAAGTTGCCTACACCTGCAGCCCACCCCACCCTGGCATCTGCAGTAAGACACTGCTGTCCATCCTGCCCCAGCCATGGTCCCATTATACCTAGTTGATCTCTAAGGTCCTCAATTTTTTTATTATATTATTATACTTAAGTTCCAGGGTACATGTGCACAATGTGCAGGTTTGTTACATATGTATACATGTTCCATGTTGGTGTGCTGCACCAATTAACTAATCATTTACTTTAGGTATATCTTAATGCTATCCCTCCCTCCTACCCCCACCCCACGACAGGCCCCTGTGTGTGATGTTCCCCACCCTGTGTCCAAGTGTTCTCATTGTTCAGTTCCCACCTATAAGTGAGAACATGCAGTATTTGGTTTTCTGTCCTTGTGGTAGTTTGCTCAGAATGATGGTTTCCGGCTTCATCCACTTCCCTACAAAGGACATGAACTCATCCTTTTATATGGCTGCATAGTAGTCCATAGTGTATATGTGCCACATTTTCTTAATCCAGTCTATCATTGATGGACATTTGGTTTGGTTCCAAGTCTTTGCTATTGTGAATAGTGCCGCAATAAACATACGTGTGTATGTGTCTTTATAGCAGCATGATTTATAATCCTTTGGTTACATACCCAGTAATGGGATGGCTGGGTCAAATGGTATTACTAGTTCTAGATCCTTGAGGAATCACCACACCGTCTTCCACAATGGTTAAACTAGTTTATAGTCCCACAAACAGTGTAAAAGTGTTCCTATTTCTCCACATCCTCTCCAACACCTATTGTTTCCTGACTTTTTAATGATCGCCATTCTAACTGGTGTGAGATGCTATCTCATTGTGGTTTTGATTTGCATTTTACTGATGGCCAGTGATGATGAGCATTTTTTCATGTGTCTGTTGTCTGCATAAATGTCTTCTTTTGAGAAGTGTCTGTTCATATCCTTTGCCCACTTTTTGATGGGGTTGTTTGATTTTTTTCTTGTAAATTTTAAGTTCTTTATAGATTCTGGATATTAGCCCTTTGTCAGATGGGTAGATTGTAAAAATTTTAAATGTAGGTTGCCTGTTCACTCTGATAGTAGTTTATTTTGCTGTGCAGATGCTCTTTCGTTTAATTAGATCCCATTTGTCAATTTTGGTTTTTGTTCCCATTGCTTTTGGTGTTTTAGTCATGAAGTCCTTGCCCATGCCTGTGTCCCGAATGGTATTGCCTATGTTTTCTTCTAGGGTTTTTATGGTTTTAGGTCTAACATTTAAGTCTTTAATCCATCTCAAATTAATTTTTGTATAAGGTGTAAGGAAGGGATCCAGTTTCAGCTTTCTACATATGGCTAGCCAGTTTTCCCAGCACCATTTATTAAACAGGTAATCCTTTCCCCATTTCTTCTTTTTGTCAGGTTTGTCAAAGATCAGATGGTTGTAGATGCGTGATATTATTTTTGAGGGGTCTGTTCTGTTCTATTGGTCTATATCTTTGTTTTGGTACCAGTACCATGCTGTTTTGGTTACTGTAGCCTTGTAGTAGAGTTTGAAGTCAGGTAGCATGATGCCTCCAGCTTTGTTCTTTTGGCTTAGGATTGTCTTGGCAATGCGGGCTCTGTTTTGGTTCCATATGAACTTTAAAGTAGTTTTTTCCAGTTCTGTGAAGAAAGTCATTGGTAGCTTGGTGGGGATGGCATTGAATCTACACATTACCTTGGGCAGTATGGCCATCTTCACGATATTGATTCTTCCTATCCATGAGCATGGAATGTTCTTCCTTTGGTTGTGTCCTCTCATTTCCTTGAGCAATGGTTTGTAGTTCTCCTTGAAGAGATCCTTCACATCCCTTGTAAGTTGGATTCCTACATATTTTATTCTCTTTGAAGCAATTGTGATTTGGCTTTCTATTTTTCTGTTATTGGTGTATAGGAATGCTTGTGATTTTTGCACATTTATTTTGTATCCTGAGACTTCACTGAAGTTGCTTATCAGCTTAAGGAGATTTGGGGCTGTGATGGTGGGGTTTCCTAAACATACAATCATGTCATCTGCAAACAGGGAAAATTTGACTTCCTCTTTTCCCAATTGAATATCCTTTATTTCTTTCTCCTGCCTGATTGCCCTGGCCAGAACTTCCAACACTATGTTAAATAGGAGTGGTAAGAGAGGTGCATCCCTGTCTTGTGCCAATTTTCGAAGGGAATGCTTCCAGCTCTTGCCCATTCAGCATGATATTGGCTGTGGGTTTGTCATAAATAGCTCTTATTATTTTGAGATACGTCCCATCAATACCTAGTTTATCGAGAGTGTTTAGCATGAAGCACTGTTGAATTTTGTCAAAGGCCATTTCTGCATCTATTGAGATAATCATATGGTTTTTGTCTTTGGTTCTGTTTACATGCTGGACTACGTTTATTGACTTGCATATGTTGAACCAGCCTTGCATCCCAGGATGAAGCCAACTTGATTGTGATCGATAAGCTTTTTGATGTGCTGCTGGACTCGGTTTGCCAGTATTTTATTGAGGATTTTTGCATCGATGTTCATCAGGGATATTGGTCTGAAATTCTCTTTTTTTGTTGTGTCTCTACCAGGCTTTGGTATCAGGATGATGCTGGCCTCATAAAATGAGTTAGGGAGTAATCCCTCTTTTTCTATTGATTGGAATAGTTTCAGAAGGAATGGTACCAGCTCCTCTTTGTACCTCTGTTAGAATTCGGCTGTGAATCTGTCTGGTCCTAGACTTTTTGGGTTGGTAGGCTATTAATTGTTGCCTCAGTGTCAGAGCCTGTTATTGGTATCTTCAGGGTTTAGTCTTGGGAGGGTGTATGTGTCCAGGAATTTATCCATTTCTTCTAGATTTTCTAGTTTATTTGCATAGAGGTGTTTATAGTATTCTCTCTTGGTAGCCTGTAATTCTGTGGGATCGGTAGTGATATCCCCTTTATCATTTTTTATTGCATCTATTTGATTCTTCTCTCTTTTCTTCTTTATTAATCTTGCTAGTGGTCTATCAATTTTGTTGATCTTTTTGAAAAGCCAGATCCTGGATTCATTGATTTTTTGAAGGGTTTTTTGTGTCTCTAGCCCCTTCAATTTTGCTCTGATCTTATTTCTTGCCTTCTGCTTGCTTTTGAATGTGTTTGCCCTTGCTTCTCTAGTTCTTTTAATTGTGATGTTAGCGTATCAATTTTAGATCTTTCCTGCTTTCTCTTGTGGGTATTTACTGCTATAAATTTCCCTCTACACACTGCTTTAAATGTGTCCCAGAGATTCTGGTATGTTGTGTCTTTGTTCTCATTGGTTTCAAAGAACATCTTTATTTCTGCCTTCATTTCGTTATGTACCCAGTAGTCATTCAGGAGCAGGTTGTTCAGTTTTCACGTAGTTGAGCAGTTTTGAGTGAGTTTCTTAATCCTGAGTTCTAGTTTGATTGCACTGTGGTCTGAGAGATAGTTTGTTATAATTTCTGTTCTTTTACATTTGCTGAGGAGTGCTTTACTTCCAATTATGTGGTCAATTTTGGAATAAGTGCGATGTGGTGCTGAGAAGAATGTATATTCTGTTGATTTGGGGTGGAGAGTTCTGTAGATGTCTATTAGGTCCACTTGGTGCAGAGCTGGGTTCAGTTCCTAGATATCCTTGTTAACTTTCTGTCTCGTTGATCTGTCTAATGTTGACAGTGGGGTGTTGAAGTCTCCCATTATTAGTGTGTGGGAGTCTAAGTCTCTTTGTAGGTCTCTAAAGACTTGCCTTATGAATCTGGGTGCTCCTATTTGGGGTTCATATATATTTACGATAGTTAGCTCTTCTTGTTGAATTGATCCCTTTATCATTATGTAGTGGCCTTCTTTGTCTGTTTTGATCTTTGTTGGTTTAAAGTCTGTTTTATCAGAGACTAGGATTGCAACCCCTGCTTTTTTGTTTTGTTTTGTTTTGTTTTCCATTTGCTTGGTAGATCTTCCTCCATCCCTTTATTTTGAGCCTATATGTGTCTCAGCACATGAGATGGATCTGCTGAATACAGCCCACTGATGTGTCTTGACTCTTTATCCAAATTGCCAGTCTGTGTCTTTTAATTGGAGCATTTAGCCCATTTACACTTAAGGTTAATATTGTTATGTGTGAACTTGATCCTGTCATTATGATGTTAGCTGGTTATTTTGCTTGTTAGTTGATGCAGTTTATTCCTAGCATCAATGGTCTTTACAATTTGGCAGGTTTTTGCAGTGGCTGGTACCGGTTGTTCCTTTCCATGTTTAGTGATTCCTTCAGGAGCTCTTGTAAGGTAGGCCTAGTGGTGACAAAATCTCTCAGCATTTGCTTGTCTGTAAAGGATTGTATTTCTCCTTCACTTATGAAGCTTAGTTTGGCTGGATATGAAATTCTGGGTTGAAAATTCTTTTCTTTAAGGTTGTTGAATATTGGCCCCCACTCTCTTCTGGCTTGTAGAGTTTCTGCCAAGAGATCCGCTGTTAGTCTGATGGGCTTCCCTTTGTGGGTAACCAGACCTTTCTCTCTGGCTGCCCTTAACATTTTTTTCCTTCATTTCAACTTTGGTGAATCTGATGATTATGTGTCTTGGTGTTGCTCTTCTCAAGGAGTTTCTTTGTGGTGTTCTCTGTATTTCCTGAATTTGAATGTTGGCCTGCCTTGCTAGATTGAGGAAGTTCTCCTGGATAATATCCTGAAGAGTGTTTTCCAACTTGGTTCCATTCTCCCCGTCACTTTCAGGTACACCAATCAGACGTAGATTTAGTCTTTTCACATCGTCTCATATTTCTTGGAGGCTTTGTTCATTTCTTTTTACTCTTTTTTCTCTAAACTTCTCTTCTTGCTTCATTTCATTCATTTGATCTTCAATCACTGATACCCTTTCTTCCAGTTGATCAAATCAGCTGCTGAAGGTTTTGCATGCGTCATGTAATTCCCGTGCCATGGTTTTCAGCTCCATCAGGTCATTTAAGGTCTTCTCTACACTGTTTATTCTAGTTAGCCATTCATCTAATCTTTTTTCAAGGTTTTTAGCTTCTTTGTGATGGGTTCGAACATCCTCCTTTAGCTCAGAGAAGTTTGTTATTACGGATCATCTGAAGCCTTCTTCTCTCAACTTGTCAAAGTCATTCTCCATCCAGCTTTGTTCCATTGCTGGCGAGGAGCTTCATTCCTTTGGAGGAGAAGAGGTGCTCTGATTTTCAGAATTTTAGCTTTTCTGCTCTGGTTTCTCCCCATCTTTGTGGTTTTATCTACCTTTGGTCTTTGATGATGGTGATGTACAGATGGGGTTTTGGTGTGGATATCCTTTCTGTTTGTTAGTTTTCCTTCTGACAGTCAGGACCCTCAGCTGCAGGCCTGTTGGAGTTTGCTGGAGGTCCACTCCAGACCCTGTTTGCCTGGGTATCACCAGTGGAGTCTGCAGAACAGCAAATGTTGTTGCCTGATCCTTTCTCTGGAAGCTTCATCTCAGAGGGGCACCTGGCTGTATGAGGTGTCAGTCGGCCCCTACTGGGAGGTGTCTCCCAGTTAGGCTGCTCGGGGGTCAGGGACCACTTGAGGAGGCAGTCTGTCCGTTCTCAGATCTCATACACCATGCTGGGAGGACCACTACTCTCTTCAAAGCTGTCAGACAGGGACTTTTAAGCCTGCAGAAGTTTCTTCTGCCTTTTGTTCAGCTATGCCCTGCCTCCAGAGTTGGAGTCTACAGAGGCAGGCAGGCCTCCTTGAGCTGCAGTGGGCTCCACCCAGTTTGAACTTCATAGCTGCTTTGTTTACCTACTCAAGCTTCAGCAATGGTGGAAGCCCCTCTCCCAGCCTCGCTGCCACCTTGCAGTTCGATCTCAGACTGCTGTGCTAGCAGTGAGCGAGGCTCCATGGGGGTGGGACCCTCTGAGTCAAGCATGGGATATAATCTCCTGGTGTGCTGTTTGCTAAGACTGTCAGAAAAGCACAGTATTAGGGTGGGAGTGTCCCAATTTTCGAGGTACCATCTGTCACAGCTTCCCTTGGCTAGGAAAGGGAATTCCCCTACCCCTCACAATTCCCAGATGAGGTGATGCCCCACCCTGCTCCATGGGCTGCACCCACTGTCTGATAAGTGCCAGTGAGATGAACCTGGTACCTCAGTTGGAAATGCAGAAATCACCCGTCTTCTGTGCCACTTACGCTGGGAGCTGAAGACTGGAGCTGTTCCTATTCGGCCATCTTGGAACCTCCCCTCAGGTCCTCAGTTTTCCTCTGCAGCAGGATGCACTAGACAAGCAGACACCGGAGGAAGAGAATGGTTAGTCTATTCTGGCCTGCTCTCTCACCATCTTCCCTGTCTCCCCCAGCCCTTATAGCCCCCACAGCCTGCAGCCCAGTGGTGAGGTGGGTTGGCACAGAACCCTCAATGGAAAGAAGGCATCCACTCTCCATGGGGTATGGAAGTTGGAGGTGGGAGAGATGCAGAAATCAGTTTAACCTGGACATGGATCCCACCATCTAGTGTGGACTTGGATTACTATGATCCACACAAAGCATTACTCGAGGACAGCCCTGAGTTCCCGGGGGCTCCTGCTGCCTTTCCAGTCTTGGGGGATTGGACAGTTGGCTGCTGGTCACCTGAAAGAAAACACAAAATCCAGCTTCTAAGCCTTCGAGTGAGGTGGAAGGGGCCTAGCAGGGTCTAATGTGAGGAAGCATTATCCTGTGCTGGCAACACATTGCCCCTGCTCTGCCCAGCAACTCCAACCCTCCCTCTGGAACTGTCTTCCCTGTTCCCCAGTGTGAGACCATCGGCACCTGGTGGCCTGCTAGCATTGTGGCTCCGGGTAAGATGCCAACAGCAGGGCAGCCACAGGCAGGCCCTGGGAGGAGCACTGTGACTGAGCAGGACTTAATAGAAAAGGACTCAGTGCCACTGAAACTCTCCTTCCAGAGCTGGAGTTTGGGGTGGGGCTCCAAATCGCTCCCCACCACACAAATCCTACTCAGAGAGGGTGATGTGGCTTCAGGCCAGCCCTGTCAACCCTCCATTTCCCATGGGACAGCTTCCTGGGTGGGCAGGGAAGCCTGGGTGCCAGGTTGAGCTTCCAGAAGTGACAGAGCCAGAGGTTTCCCTCCCGACCCCTCTCCCCTCCACACCTATTAAACACACAAGACTCACTAGAGAATGCATGGTGTCAGGAAACAAGGCTTCTCAAGCTCAACGCTAAGGGCTGTGAGGTTCCTGGAACTTGGGGAGTTCTGATGGTGGGATCGCCACTGCTGCATTCTCCACAAGTCACAGACAGGGAAATCGGCTGGGGCTTCTGTTTGGGAAGCTAAAATAGAAACTTCAGAGTCGGGTGGGCAGTGGAGGCTGGCAGTAAGTACAAGTGAGGAGGGGTTGTGTTAAAGTGGAGACTCCAGACTAATCTCATTAGCACTTTCTCCCTCAGTCAGCCCCAAGACAGGAGGGCTTGCTTAACAGCTAGGGAAGGAGGAATTGGGAAGTTGATGAGTCTAGATGCCCAAGCTTTGCGCCCCACACATTAAGGAGTCCCCCGATCCAAACCAGCTGCCAACCCTGCCCTCCATCCCCGCTCCTCTCTGGGGGCAGAATCTGGCCAACTGCAGTGTCCAGGGCCGGGCTTGACACACACAAAGTGCTCCCTTTAATGTGTGCCCCTCTGAGGAGGACCCCAATCGGGCATCCTAGTGTCCCTGGGCTCCCAAAGAAAACCTGTGAGCAAGGGATAGAGGGGGCATGGGCAAAGAGGGTGTGCTGGAAGAGAGGTGGGTGGGGGGAGACAGAAGAGAAAGAGGAGGAGGAGAGCAAGGAGGAGAAGGAGGAGTGCGTGAAGAGAATCTACTTACTTGGGCCCTTGGAACCTCATCTCTATTGGGTCATTATCTTCTCTGGCCGCAGCCTGGGACTCCCTGGCTTTCCTTTCTGGAGGTTTCTTCCCAGGGCTGCTGTGCTTGGGCTCCTTGGGTCTCGGGGAGTTCCCCAGGAGCCCCACACCAGACGCTGGCGGGAAGCTGGACAGATCAGGTGAAACTGCAGAGAGTCTCTGCCCCTAGGCAGGAAAGTCTCCCTGCAGGGCCAATTTTGGCACATCCCCTAGGGATTTCCTCTCCTGGGTCACCTTCCTTCCTGGAGGGCTCTGGGGCAGGGGCCCTGTAACTGCAGCTCCTGAGCAGCTGGGCCTGACCCCCATCTTTCCCCACACCACGCTCTGCATTTTCTTCAAGGAAGACGTGTCCAGCTCTTCCACGGCTGGCCTCTCCACGGCTGGGGTGAGTCTGCAGGGAGGAAAGGTCAGGAGAGGTCCCTGAACCTGAAGATAACTCTCCCTGAGGTAGAAACTCGGTTGTCTGCAAGTGTCTGCTGGCTTTTTGGGACTTCCCTGCTTGGACTGCCTTCCTTCTTTGGTGAAAATGATCACCCTAATCAACAGTAAGATGCTGTTCTCATCTGCGGAATCAGAGTCTTGCGTAGACAGCCCGGCAGGCCCTTCCTCGGAGGGCTGCTGGGAATCCAAGCAGACGCTGCATCTGCTCTTCGAGCCCCTCTCGGGGTTCTCTCAGGCTGGGCCTGTTCCAGGACCACCGAGGTGAAGAGGGCCGACGGAGTCCTGTTGCCATTCTCCCAGGCTGGGGCCCAGTGCACCTCTCCCACTGGGACCGACCTCCAGGTCTGCCCCAATGTCAGCAGACCTTTCGGCAGCAGTGCCTTCTAGGGATGGGTGTCTCTGGATGCTGGGTGGCGGCATGACTCACCGTGTTTAACCTGTAACAGCTTTGGGTAGCTCACAGTCAAGGCTCACAGGGAGGCTCACAGTCAAGAAGCAAGGGTTTTAGGTTTGTTTCTGCTAGTGCTGTGAAAGCCTCTGCTCCACACGAAGAGCTAGCACCCAATAGAAACATGGGCAGAGAGGCTCACAGTCAAGAAGCAGGGGTTTTAGGTTTGATCGGTTTCAGTGTGCACATCTTTCAGCTCCCTGAATAAACGTATTACAAGTATTTTATTCTTGGCTTGATATTCTAAATACGTTGGTTTCCCGGGTGTCTTTTTTCCGATAGTTTGCTGTTTGGGCATAGAAAAGCAAGTGATTTTTGCATGTTGCTTTTCCATTCCGCAACTTTGCTGACTTTGTCTATTGGTTTTTGATCGGTTTTTGATGCAGTGTACATTAGGGTTTTCTCTGTGTGACATCATACCATCAGCAAGTAGAGATAATTGAGCTTCTTACTCTCCAATTTGACGCCTTTTATTTCTTTTTCTTACAATACATGATCAAATCGACACGTGGTTGTGTGTCCCACGTATGTGTGTGTGTGTGCGTGCATGAGTGTGTGCATACATGCACACACGCTTGTGGGCTGGTGCCCATGTATACCCCCACTTGGAAATAAAATTAATCGGGGATGCTCTCCCTTGAGGGAGAAAGGGCAGATTCACAGAGTGAAGGCAGTGGTGAAGGATCCGTGAAGGCTCCAATGCACAAAAGCAGGGCTGAGATCTACCTTAAACAAGAGGTATTTTTCAATTCTAAACCCTAGGAGGGCATGGAGTGGGACAAACTCTTAGAAAAAAAATTCTGGCCTGCCAAACCAGCACACCCATATGCTAATCAACCCTTGTGGGCACAGTCATGTGCCGATTTGATCACCTATTTTAAGAAAAAGAAATAAAAAGGATTCAAATTGGAAACTAAGAAGCTCAGTTTTCTCGGCTTGCAGATGACATGATCTCACCTAGAGAAAACCCTGATGTACACTGCACCAAAAAACAATCAAAACCAATAAACAAAGTCAGCAAAGTTACAGAGTGCAAAAGCAATATGTGAAAATCATTTGCATTTCTGTGCCCGAACAACAAACTATCCGAAAAAGACACTGCAGAAACCAACGTATTTAGAATATCAAGCCAAGAATAAAACCCGTGGAACATGCTTATTCAGGGAGCTGAAAGGTGTGCACACTGAAACCGATCAAACACTGATGAAACACGCAGAAGACCAATAAATGGAGATACATCCCATGTTCATGGACGGGAACACGGTTAACATGTAGGTGCTACACAAAGCCATTACATGTTCAATGCGGTGAGTCCCTAGGAAATCGACAGTGGTGTTTTTCACAACACTAGCAAAAACAACCCTAAAATCCCTGCTTCTTGACTGTGAGCCTCTCTTCCCATGTTTCTATCGGGTGCTAGCTCTTCGTGTGGAACAGGCTTGCAGCTCCTCTGTGAGCCCGGTGCTTCTCCTGCATCATGAAGCGGGCCATCACCAGATGCTGAATTTGCCAATACATTTACCTTGAACTTCCCAGTCTGCAGAACTGTGGGAAATAAACATTTGTTCTTTAAGCCACCCAGTCTATGGTGCTTTGTTATAGCAGCCTGAACTGACTAAGATACTAATTATCAGGGAAACACAAATGAGAACCACAATGTCGCCTCATGCCTGTTGGGATGGCCACTATTAAGAAGAAAAAAAAAAACCAGAAACTGGAATCCCTGTACACTATTGGGGATAGTGCACCCACTATTAAAAACAGTATGGGAATTTCTCCAAAATTTAAAAATAGAATTACTTCAATACGATACATCAATCCGACCTCTGGGTATATATCCAGAAGACCTGAAAAAGGATCTTGAATATGTATTTGCACACCCATGTTCACAGCAGTATTATTCACAATAGCCAGGAGGTAGAAACAACCTGACTCTCCATGAATGGATGCATGGATTTTACAAGATGGCATATACATCCAATGGAATATTATTTGGCTTTTAAAAAAGGAAATCCTGTCATATGATACAACATGAATGAGACTTCAAGACATTATGCTAAGTGAAATAAGCCAGTCACAAAAAGAAAATCATTGCATGATTATACTTACATGAGGTACTTTAAAAAGTCAAACTCTTAGAAACAAAAAGTAGAAGGATGATTGCCAAGGGCTGTGGAGAGCAGGAGAAAGGGGAGTTGTTGTTCAGTGAGTGTAAATCAGTTTTGCAGGATGAAAATGTTCTAGAGATCAGTTGCACAATAACGTTCACATAGGTAACACTACTGTACTGTACACTTAAAAATGATTACGATGGTATGTTTTATATTACTTTTTACCACAATCAAAAAAGTTCTATCCAGAGAAATTAGGTAAGAAAAAATACCAAAGGGCGTTCAAACTAGTAAGGGAGATGTAAAGTTATCTCTATTCACAGATGACACAATTCTGTACATAGAAAATCCGAAAGAATCTACAAAACCATTACTAAAGCTAATAAACAAATTAATACACAAATTCAACCAGGTTGCAGAGAATAGGATGGATCAAAATGCAAAAATTATAAAAAATACTGTATGATTCCATTTATATGAGGTACCTAGAGTAATCTAATTCATATCGACAGAAAGTAGAATGCTGTGTGCCAGCATCTGAGTAGGGGAAGAGGAAATGTGGGGGTTATTTCATGAGTACATAGTTTCCATTTGGGAAGATGAAACAACTTGTAGAGACAGATAGTGGTGACAGTTGTACAGCAATAGGGATGTAGTTAATACTACTAAACTGTATGCTTAACAATAGTTAAAGTTATACATTTATAAATTTCTTTGTAACAAGAAAACAGATTTACTGATTTTAAGAGAAAGGACACTATTTTGTTTTGAAAAAGACAGGAAAGCTAGCCTGAGTACATGTCTGAAATACTCAGAAAAATCCTACTCGTATCTTTAGTACATTCCAATAATTTGTTTAAACAACACACTAAAAGTTAATAAATATTTTTATAATTCTAAAAGTCTCACAGTTATTGTACAATGCAAATCACCCACAAGCTATTATTTAGCTCATGGCAATTTTGTGAGAATATGATGTATAAAAGATTTAGCGTTTCTCACAAAAATCACATCAGGAAATACATATTTACAAAACCAAATACCTTATACAAAAACCCATCATGTTATTTAGTAAATGTGTTTTTAAATAGTTAAGAAGTTTATTTGGCTGGGCTCGGTGGCTCATGCCTGTAATCCCAGCACTTTGGGAAGCCAAGGCGGGTGGATCACCTGAGGTCAGGAGTTCAAAATCAACCTGGCCAAGATAGTGAAACCTACCCTTTATTAAAAATACAGAAATTACAGGGACGTGGTGGCAGGCGCCTGTAATCCCAGCTACTTGGGAGACTGAGGCAACAGAATCACTTGAACCCAGGAAACGGAGGTTGGGGTGAACTGAGATCGCACCACTGCACTCCAGCCTGGGCGACAGAGTGAGATTCCATCTCAAATAAAAAAATAAAAATAAAAAGTTTATTCAACTGTAGTCCAAACTTGGAAAAGAATATTATATTATCACACATGTACTATCTCTATGAAAGTTGCTTACCACATTCATATAACATAGCCAGACAATTATAAAATGTGTTCAGTATCTTTTAGTGTTACTATGTTCTATGCTTACGGGAGTGAATAATGCAATCTGCCTAATTTAAGTGAAATTTAAATGATGGCACTTAAAAAATACAGTATCTTAAAAAACACAATGAAATAAGTTTTGGTTTCTGGTTCCAAAATGGTGGCATAGGTGGAAGCTGGCTTCACTGCACCTCACAGAAAAACAAAAACAAATATATGAAGCCAAGATTATCACCTGCAATATCCCTGAACTCAACTATGAGGATGAGTCAGTTCCCAGGGCCACAGAGAAGTGAAAAAACTCCAAGCACACAATAAGAGAATTGGATTTCCATATCTGCAACACCTTCCCCCTAAATCTGCTTGGCACCACGTGTATGGAAAATTTCCCTTGAGTCATGGTTTCTTCACTGGAAGAACTGATACTGAGGTGACGGTCAGCTTCCGCACCATCTTGGGTTCCCTGACAGGATACCTGTTCCTGACTCAACCCACAGGAAGCATCATGAATGCCTGAGGGGAGAAATGTCCCTGAAGACAGCCAGAGACAAAACGGGGAGGCGGAACTATCATCCTCAGCCCTGGAACCTCTGCTCTGTAACTCAGCCAGAGGAGATGCCAAATCAGAGTGGCTGTTCAGCAGCGCCACACTGTAGGTGGTATGTTCCACAGGCCTCCTGGACTTGGACCCTTAGCCAGCTTTTCTACACTGCCAAGATACCACCTTTGGGACCTCCCCCATTCTGGATGGGCTGCACTCTGATCAGTTGCTTGAGACAAAGCAAATGGGCTTACAGCACCATCTAATGCTGTAAAGGAGGCAGTGGCCTAGCAGAAAAAAATAAGGCATTCAACAGGTAAATTACACAGAATCTCTAAGCAAACATAAAAATCCAGACAAGCCAGACAGAGAAGATTGGAATAAATAACAAATCCTTTAGGTATTTTATTTGTAACTGCTGTGAATGAAATTACATTCTTGATTTCTTTTTCAGAGTGTTCACTGTTGGCATATAGAAATGCTACTGATTTATGTGTGTTGATTTTGTATCCTGCAACTTATGTGAATTTGTTCATCAGTTAGAATTATTTATTGGTGGACTCGTTAGGTTTTTGCAAATACAAGATCATGTCATCTGCAAACAAGTGGAAGGATAATTACCAGAGGGTGGAAAGGGTAGTGAGGTGTGAGGAAGAGTTAGGGGTCTGTATGTTCCTTCTATACTCAGTTTTGTGAGGGCTTTCACCATAAAGGAATTTTGAATTTTATCCAATGCTTTTTTACAGCATCAATTGAAATGATCATATGGCTGTTGTCCTTCATTCTGTTGATATAGTGTATCACACTGATTGATCTCCATATGTTGAACCATCCTTGGATCCCAGGAATAAATCCCACTTGGTCATGATGATGACTGAACGCCTTTCCTCTAACATTTGGAACACAACAAGATGCCCACGTTCACCCCTTTTTTTCAACATGGTACTGGAAGTCCTACCTAGAGTGATCAGACAGGAGAAAGAAATAAAAGGCATCCAAAGATCAGATGGTCGTAGATGTGTGGTGTCATTTCTGAGGCCTCTGTTCTGTTCCATTGGTCTATATCTGTTTTGGTACCAGTACCATGCTGTTTTGGTTGCTGTAGCCTTGTAGTATAGTTTGAAGTCAGGTAGCATAATGCCTCCAGCTTTGTTCTTTTTGCTTAGGATTGTCTTGGCTATGCGGGCTCTGTTTGGGTTCCATATGAACTTTAAGGTAATTTTTTTCCAATTCTGTGAAGAAAGTCATTGGTAGTTTGATGGGGATAGCACTGAAGCTATAAATTAGTTTGGGCAGTATGGCCATTTTCACGATATTGATTCTTCCTATCCACGAGCCTGGAATGTTCTTCCATTTGTTTGTGTCCTCTTTTATTTCTTTGAGCAGTGGTTTGTAGTTCTCCTTGAAGAGGTCCTTCACATCCCTTGTAAGTTGGATTCCTAGGTATTTTATTCTATTTGTAGTAATTGTGAATGGGAGTTCACTCATGATTTGGCTCTCTGTTTGTCTATTATTGGTGTATAAGAATGCTTGTGATTTTTGCACATTGATTTTGTATCCTGAGACTTTGCTGAAGTTGCGTATCAGCTTAAGGAGATTTTGGGCTGAGATGACAGGGGTTTCTAAATATACAATCATGTCATCTGCAAACAGAGACAATTTGACTTTCTCTTTTCATAATCAAATACCCTTTATTTCTTTCTCTTGCCTGATTACCCTAGCCAGAACTTCCAACACTATGTTGAATAGGAGTGGTGAGAGAAGGCATCTTTGTCTTTTGCTGATTTTCAAAGGGAATGCTTCCAGTTTTTGCCCATTCAGTATGATATTGGCTGTGGGTTTGTTATAAATAGCTCTTATTGTTTTGAGATACGTTCCATCAATACCTAGTTATTGAAAGTTTTTAGCATGAAGGGGTGTTGAATTTTGTCAAAGGCCTTTTCTGCATCTATTGAGATAATCATGTGGTTTTTGTCTTTGGTTCTGTTTATGTGATGGATTACGTTCATTGATTTGTGCATGTTGAACCAGCCTTGCATCCCAGGGATGAAGCCAACTTGATCGTGGTAGATAAGCTTTTTGATGTGCTGCTGGATTCGGTTTGCCAGGATTTTACTGAGGACTTTCGCATCGATGTTCATCAGGGATATTGGCCTAAAATTCTCTGTTTTTTTGTTGTGTCTCTACCAGGCTTTGGTATCAGAATGATGCTAGCCTCATAAAATGAGTTAGGGAGGGTTCCCTCTTTTTCTATTGATTGAAATGGTTTCCGAAGGAATGGTACCAGCTCCTCTTTGTACGTCTGGCATGGGGAAAGGATTCCCTATTTAATAAATGGTGCTGGGAAAACTGACTAGCCATATGTAGAAAGCTGAAACTGGATCCCTTCCTTACACTGTATACAAAAATTAACTCAAGATGGATTAAAGACTTAAATGTTAGGCCTAAAACCATAAAAACCCTAGAAGAAAATGTAGGCAATACCATTCAGGACATAGGCATGGGCAAAGACTTCATGACTAAAACACCAAAAGCAATGGGAACAAAAGCTAAAACAGACAAATGGGATCTAATTAAACGAAAGAACTTCTGCACAACAAAAGAAACTATCATCAGAGTGAACAGGCAGCCTACAGAATGGGAGAAAATCTTTGCAATCTACCCATCTGACAAAAGGCTAATATCCAGCATCTACAAAGAACTTAAGCAAATTTACAAGAAAAAACAAACAACCCCATTGAAAAGTGGGGAAAGGATATAAACAGACACTTCTCACAATAAGACATTTATGCATCCAGCAGACACATGAAAACATGCTCATCATCACTGGCCATCAGAGAAATGCAAATGAAAACCACAGTGAGATACCATCTCACACCAGTTAGAATGGCGATCATTAAAAAGTCAGGAAACAACAGATGCTGGAGAGGATGTGGAGAAATAGGAATGCTTTTACACTGTTAGTGGGAGTGTAAATTAGTTCAACCATTTTGGAAGACAGTGTGGCGATTCCTCAAGGATCTAGAACTAGAAATATCATTTGACCCAGCAATCCCATTACTGGGCATATAGCCAAAGGATTATAAATCATTCTACGATAAAGACACATGCACACGTATGTTTATAGTGGCACTATTCACAATAGCAAAGACCTGGAACCAACCCAAATGTCTGTCAATGATAGACTGGATTAAGAAAATGTGGCACATATACACCATGGAATACCATGCAGCCATATAAAAGATGAGTTCGTGTCCTTTGCAGGGACATGGATGAAGCTGGAAACCATCATTCTCAGCAAACTATCACAAGAACAGGAAAACAACACTGCATGTTCTCACTCATAAGTGAGAGTTGAACAATGAGAACACTCGGACTCAGGGCGGGGAACATCACACACCAGGCCGGTCAGGAGGTTGGGGTTTGGGGAGGGATAGCACTAGGAAAAATACCTAATGTAGATGATGAGTTGATGGGTGCAGCAAATCAATATGGCACATGTATACCTATGTAACAAACCTGGATTTTGTACACATATACCCAGAAGTTAAAGTATAATTTTATACATATGTGATAAAAAGGAATCCAAATTAGAAAGAAAGAAGTCAAGTATCATGTATTGTTGAATTCAGTTTGCTAGTATTTTGCTGAAGATTTTGCATCAATATTTATGAGAGAAATTGGCCTGTAGCTTTCTTCTTCTTTTTTTTTTTTTTTTTTCTTTAATGTGTCTTTGTCTGTTTTTTGGTATCAGGGCAATCATGGCCTCATAGAATGAGTTTGAAACTATTTCCTCTTCCTCTGTTTTTCAGAATAGTTTGAGTAGGATTAATATTAGTTCTTCTTGATGTTTTTTTCCTTTTTGATGTAGGTGCTTTTAGATATACACTTCTCTCTCAGTACTGCTTTTGCTGTATCCCGTAGTTTGAGTATGTTGTGTTTTCATCATCATTCGTTTCAAGAAATTTTAAATTTCCTCCTTAATTTCTTCAGTGACCCACTGGCCATTCAGGAGCATACTGTTTAATTTCCATGTATTTGTATAGTTTCTAAAATGTCTGTAGTTATTGATCTCTAGTTTTATTCCATTGTGGTCAGAGAAGATGTCTGATGTTATTGCAATTTTTGAATGTTTTAAGATTTGTGACCTCACGTGGTCTATCCTTAAGAATGATCCATGTGCTGAGGAAAATAATATGTATTCTGCAGCCATTGGATGAAATGTTCTGTAAATATCTATTACATCCATTTGCCCTATAGTGCAGATTAAGTCTGATGTTTCTTTGTTGATTTCCTGTCTGGAAGATCTAATGCTGAAAGTGGAATGTTGAAGTCTCCAGCTATTATTGTATTGGGGTCTCTCCCTCTCTTTAGCTCTAGTAATATTTGCTTTCTATATGTGGGTGCTCCAGTGTTGGGTGCATATATATTTACAATTGTTATATCCTCTTGCTCAATTGACCCCTTTATCATTATATGATGACCTTCTTTATCTCTTCTTATAGTCTTTGTCTTGAAATCTATCTTGTCTGACATAAGTATAGCTACAGGTTCTCTTTTTTGGTTTCCATTGGCATGGAATATTTCTTTCCTTCCTTTTATTTTCTGTCTATGTTTGTCTTTATAGGTGATGTGTGTTTCTTATAGAAAACAGATCATTGGGTCTTTTAAAAATATTTATTCAGCTACTCTACATCATTTGATTGGAGACCTGAACTCAGCACTGCACTGGGTCTCACCCATTACCTGGCTGTAAACGATACCCAATTACTGCCTATATGCACTCAAGGCCCTAGGACTCTACAATCAGCAGGTGGCAAAGCCAGCCAGGCCTGTGTCCTTCCCTTCAGGGTGGCTAGTTCCCCCAGATCACAAGTGGGTCCAGAGATGCCCTCTGGGAGCCAGGGACCAGAGTCAAAAACCTTAGAAATCTACCTTGTGCTCTACACTGTTGCAGCTAAGCTGCCACTCAAACCATAAGACAAAGTCCTTCCCACTCTTCCCTACCCTTTCCACAGGCAAAGCAGCCTCTCCCTGTGGGGACTACCACCGCAGGCCCACAGCAAGTATTGCCAGGCTACTGCTTGTGTTCATTTAAGACTGAAGGGTTCCTCAGTCATCTGTGATGAATGCTGCCAGGCCTGGGACTCACCCTTCAGGGCAGTGGGCTCTCCTCTGGCCCACAGGAGGTCCAAAAGTCCCATGCAAGAACCAGGACCTGAACTCAGGGACCCCAAGTGCTCACTTGCTGCTCTGCCCCACTGTGGCCAAGCTGGCACCTAAGGTGCAAGACAAAGTCCCCTTTACTCTTCCCTCTGCTATTCTCCCGGAGAAACTGTCTCTGCCCATAGCCACCGCAGCTGGGAATGTGCTGGGTCTCCCCTGAAGCCATCATGTCTCAGAGTCTCACTCAGGGCCCGTGGTAAACTACCTGAGTATCATTGCAGGTTGCTCAGGGCCCAAGGGCTCTTTAGTCAGCAGGTGATGGATCCTTTCAGGGCTGAGCCCTTCCCTTCAAGGCAGCAGATTCCCTTCTGGCCCAGGGCATATCTAGAGATGTCATCCACGAGCTAGACCCTGAAATGGGGACCTCAGGACTCTGTCCAATGCTGTATCCTACTGTGGCTAAGTTGATGTCCAAGATGCAACACAAAGTCTTCTTTATGCTTCCCTCTCCTCTCCTCAAGTGAAGGAAGGAGTCTCTCCTGGAACTCTGAGCTGTGCTGCTGGGGCTGGGGGAGCCATGGTGCGTGCATTCTCTCAGCCACCTTGGTTGGTGTCTCACCAGGTCGTGGGCTCCCTATGTTCTCTGACTCTGAGCCCAGCATAGCCCTATGAGTTGCAGTCCTTGTGCCCTAGACCACCTGTCTTGTCAAGTTTATTTAGAACCCCAGATCCTGCAGTGGCGAGGCTTGCCAAAACCCAAGTTCTAACCTTTATGATGGGGTGAATCCCCTCTGGCTAGGGCTGGTCTAAATGCTCCCTCTGTGGGCAGGCATCAGCTGGCTTCAGACCAGTTTCGCTTTCTGCTGTGACAGGGCAGCAGTGAGTTCAGCGCAAGTCCCATCAGCACTGAGTCATTGTGAACAATCATTTTAATGTGCTATTAATTAAACAGCAGAAAAACACATAAAAAATTAATGTGCTATGAAATTTGGTTTGTTAGTACTTTGCTGAGGATTTTTGCTTCTATGTTCACTAAGAATATGGGTCTATAATTTTCTCGTAGTGTCCTTTTCTGGCTTTGGCACTAGGGTAATGCTGGCCTTGTAAAATGAGTTTGGAAGTATTCCTTCTTCTTCAGTTTACTGGATGAGTTTGAGAAGGATTGATCTTAATCCTTCTCCAAATGTTTAGTAGAATTCAACAGAAAGCCATCAGGTTCTGGGTTTTTCTTTGATGGCAGACTTTTCATTACTGATTCAATCTTCTTACTCAGTTTTTGTCTGTTCAGACTTTTTATTTCTCTATAATTCAGTCTTGGTATGTTTCATGGATAAAAGATACTTATTCATTTCTTCTGGGTTACCCTATTTGTTGTCATACAATTGCTCATAATACTGTTATAATTCTTTTAATTTCTGTAGCATTGGTTGTAATATATCCTCTTTCATTTCTGTTTTTAGTTAGTCTGTCCTCTTTTTTTTTTTAATCTGGCTAAGCATTTGTCAATTTTGTTGATCTTTACAAAAAAATCAACTCAGATTTGTTGCTATTTTCTATTTTTTTGCAAGTCTCCATTTCATTTATTTGTGCTCGATGTTTATTATTATCTTCCTCCTACTATCTTTGGGCATAGATTGTCTTTTTTCTCTAGTTCCTCGAGGTGTAAAATTCAGTTGTTATTTGAAATCTTTCTTGTTTTTTGATGTAAGCAATTATTGCTACAAACTTCCTCTTACGACTGTGTTTTTCCCGCATTTTTCATGTCTTGGTATGTTTTGAGTCCATTTTCATTTATCTCAAGATAGTTTTTAATTTCCCCTTTAAGTAGTTCTTTGATCAATTGGTTTTTTGGGAACATGTTGTTTCATTGTGTGTATTTGAGAATTTTCTAAAATTCCTCCTGTTATTGATTTCTAAGTTCATAGCATTGTGGTAAGGAAAGATATTTGATATGATTTCAATCTGCTTAAATGTGTTGACTTGTTTTGTGGCCTAACATATAATTTGTCCTGGAGAATGTTCAGTGTGCACTTGAGAAGAATGTGTCTTCTGCTGCTGTTAGGTGGAACATTCTGCACGTCTGTCAGGTCCATTTGCTTTATAGTGTTCAAATGCACCATTTCCTTATAATTTTCTCTCTGAATTTCCATTGTTGACAATGAAATAGTGAAGTATCCTACAAGTGTTGTATTGCAGTGTATTTCTCCCTTCAGATGTATGATTATTTGCTTTATATATTTAGGTGCTCTAATGTTGGGTGCATATGTGTTTATAATTATTATAGCCTCTTGAAGAATTGATCACTTTATCATTATATAATCACCTTCTTTGTCTCATTTTGTAGTTTTTGACTTAAAGTCTATTTTGTCTCATACAAATATAGCCACCCCTGTGATCCTTTTGTTTCCACTTGCATGAAATGTGTTTTTCCATCCCTTCACTTTCAGTCTATGTGTGTCCTAAAGGTGCAGTGGGTCTCTCATAGGCATCATATACTTGGGTCTTGTTTTTTTTTCTTTTTTAATCCACTCAGCCAGGCTATGTCTTTGACTACAGAATTTAATCCATTTATATTTGAGGTAATTATTGATAGGCAAGGACTTACCATTGCCACTTTGCTCATTGTTTCTGGTTGTTTTGTGGATTCCTTGTACCTTTCTTCTTTTGCTGTCTGCCTTCATGATCAAGTGATTTTCCATAGTGATATGCTTCGATTCCCCACTTTTTATCTTTTGTGTACCTACTATAGATTTCTGTTTTATGATTGCCATGAGACTTATATAAAATATCTTATGGTTATAACAGGCTATTCTGAGATGATAACAACTTAACTTTGATTACACACAAAAACTACAATTATGCTCCCTAACTGTCCTTACATTTTATGTTTTTGATGTCAGTATTTACATTTTTTTAATATTTCATACCCCTTAACACATTTTTGTAGCTATACTTTTACAAATAGTTTTGTCGTTTAACCTTCTTACTAAAGACATAAGTGATATACACACCACCATTACAGTAAGAGTATTCTAAGTTTGAACATGTACTTATTTTTACCCATGAGTTTTCTACATTCATGTTTTCTTATTGCTAATTAGCATCCTTTTCTTGTTGAGGTGCAATGGCTCACCCCTGTAGTCCAAGCACTTTGGGAGGCTGAGGCAGGCTGATCACTTGAGACCAGCCTGGGCAACATGGTGAAACACTGTCTCTACAAAAAAAAAAAAAAATAGTTGGGCGTGTCGGTACATGCCTGCAATCCCAGCTTCTCAGGAGGCTGAGGTAGGAGGATTGCTTGAGCCTCGGAAGTCGAGGTTGCAGTGATCCATGATGACACCACTGCACTCCATTCCAGGTGGCGGAGTGAGACCCTATCTCAAAACAAAGAAACGAACAGAAAACAGAACCCCAAAAACAAACAAACTCAAAAACCAGATTGTTTTCTCTCAGCTTGAAGAATTCCCTCTAGCGTTTCTTGTAATGCAATGAGCTACTTTAGGAAGATTATTTTTAATTATTTTATTTATTTATTTATTTATTTATTTATTTTTTATTATACTTTAAGTTCTAGGGCACATGTGCATAACGTTTATATCATGTATAACTCCCCAATGCAATCCCTCCCTCCTCCCCCCTCCCCCTGATAGGCCCCAGTGTGTGATGTTCCCCTTCCCGAGTCCAAGTGATCTCATTGTTCAGTTCCCACCTATGAGTGAGAACATGCGGTGTTTGGTTTTCTCTTCTTGTGATAGTTTGCTAAGAATGATGGTTTCCAGCTGCATCCATGTCCCTACAAAGGACGCAAACTCATCCTTTTTGATGGCTGCATAGTATTCCATGGTGTATATGTGCCACATTTTCTTAATCCAGTCTGTCACAGATGGACATTTGGGTTGATTCCAAGTCTTTGCTATTGTGAATAGTGCCGCAATAAACATACGTGTGCATGTGTCTTTGTAGTAGAGTTATCCTTTCCCCACTTTTTGATGGGGTTGTTTGTTTTTTTCTTGTATATTTGTTTGAGTTCTTGGTAGATTCTGGATATTAGCCCTTTGTCAGATGAGTAGGTTGCAAAAATTTTCTCCCATTCTGTAGGTTGCCTGTTCACTCTGATGGTAGTTCTTTTGCTGTGCAAAAGCTCTTTAGTTTAATTAGATCGCATTTGTCAATTTTGGCTTTTGCTGCCGTTGCTTTTGGTGTTTTAGACATGAAGTCCTTGCCCATGCCTATGTCCTGAATGGTACTACCTAGGTTTTCTTCTAGGGTTTTTATGGTATTAGGTCTAACATTTAAGTCTCTAGTCCATCTTGAATTAATCTTCGTATAAGGAGTAAGGAAAGGATCCAGTTTCAGCTTTCTACTTATGGCTAGCCAATTTTCCCAGCACCATTTATTAAATAGGAATCCTTTCCCCATTTCTTGTTTCTGTCAGGTTTGTCAAAGATCAGATGGCTGTAGATGTGTGGTATTATAGAATTGGAAAAAACTGCTTTAAAGTTCATATGGAACCAAAAAAGAGCCCGCATTGCCAAGACAATCCTAGGTCAAAAGGACAAAGCTGGAAGCGTCACGCTACCTGACTTCAAACTATACTACAAGGCTACAGTAACCAAAACAGCATGGTACTGGTACCACAACAGAGAAATAGACCAATGGAACAGAACGGAGTCCTCAGAAATTTTTAATTATTTCTTAGAACGTTTCTAAACCTCTGGTTCTTTAGGATTGATCAATGGAGCTTAACTTTGTTCCTTTGGTAGTGTCATGTTTCCCTGATTGATAGTGATCTTGTGGCTGTGTATTGGTGTCTGTGCATTTAAAGAAGTAAAGACTTATTCCAGTGTTTGATGACTGGTGCTGGCTGGGAAAGCCCTTCACCGTCAGTCCATCCAGAGATTCTGGGAACACTATCTGGCATGGTGCGTGGATGGGCTTGCTGCTGGATTTCTTGGGAAAGCTGGCTTGGTGAGCAGGTAGTGTGGACCTGGCACCTGGGTTCATGGATTTGGGCCTGAGTCCTGGTGCCATGGGGACCAACCTGGCTTTGGGGACCAGTCTTGCTTTGGGGTGGGCCTGAAGCCCGAGGCCATGTGGGTCAGACTTGCTCTTGGCCTGTCTGGAGCCGGGGGTGGGCCTGGAGCCTAAGTCTGAGAGGGCCAGCCTGGAGTCTGAGGCCAAAGGCACTACCCTGGCACTGGAGAAGCTTGGAGCCCTTAATCCTTGGGGGATGCCCTGGAAGCTGGCTCTGTAGGTGCTGGCCTGGTGCTTGAGGTCACAGGGGTCAGCCTGGAGCTGGAATGTGTACAGAGGCTAGGTCTATGAGTGCCAGCCCTGAAGTCTGAAACTACAGAAGCAAACCGGGTTCAGGGTCAGTAGGGGTTGTCCTTACACTGGGGAGGATCTGGAAGCTGGGTTCATAAGTCCAGGCTTGAAGTCTGGGGTGTTGGGAACTGGTCTGGAGGTGATGTCTTCATGTGCCTGCCCAGAGTCTGGGGCTGCAGGGCCACCCTGGCCCCACAGCAGGCCTGGCAGCTCAGTCCATGGGTGCCAGCCCAGAGCCTGAGGCTGTGAGGCTAGCCTGGTCCCAAGGTAGGACTGGAGGCTTGCTTCATGAGGGCACCCAGAGTCTAGGGCTGAGGAGAGCAGCCTGACCATGGGATCAGTCTGGTACCAAGACAGCAAAGGGCACACTTGGTGATGAGGTGGGCCTGGAGCCTGAGGCTGTGGGGGCCAGTGTAAGGCAAATTGATTTTCAACAAGAATGCCAAGGCCATTCAATAGGGAAATAATTGTTTCTTAAAGAAATGGTGGTAGTACAACTGGTTATCCACATTCCAAAGAATGAAGTTGGACTCCTACTTCATACCTTATACCATATACAAAGTTAACTCAAAATGAATCAAAAATCTATAGGAGTTAAAATTATAAAATTTTTAGAACAAAGGATGGGGTAAATCATGACTTTTTATTTGACATTGGATTCTTAGAATATGACACCAAAAGCACAGGCAACAAAAGGGAAAAGATAAATGGGACTTGAAATTTTGTGCATCGATGGACATCATCAAGAAAGTTAAAAGATAACACACAGAATGTGAGAAAATACTTTGCCAATCATACATCTGATAGTCGAATATTCAGAATGTATTAAAAACTTGCAAAAAAATCCAACCTCATTTTTGAAATAAGCAAAGGACGTGAATAGACATGTCTCCAATGAAGATATACAAATAGCCAAGAAATGCATGTAAAGATACATCATTAGTTACTAGGAAAATGCAAATCAAAACAATAAGGTACTATTTCACATCTACCAGGATGGCTATACTTTTTTTCAAGAAGGAAAATAAGAATTGTTGAATAGGACATGGAGAAATTAGAACTTTCATACATGGCTGATAGGAATGTAAAATAATTCAGCCACTGTGGAAAACATTTTGGTGGCTCCTAAAAAATTAAACAAAGAATTACCATGTGACTTGGGAATAACACTCAAAGATATATAGTCAAAAGAACTGAAAACAGGTGCTCAAAGAAATACTTGTACATGCATGTTCATAGCAGCGTTATTTCAAAATAACCCAAATATCCATCAGCTGATGAATGGATAAACAAACTGTGGTCTATGCATACAGTGAAATGTTATTCAGCCATAAAAAGGAATGAAATACTAATACATGCTACAACGTGAATGGGCCTCGAAAGCATCACGCTAAGGAAAAGAAGCCAAGGCAGGGCTCGGTGGCTCATGCCTGTAATCCTACCACTTTGGGAGGCCGAGATTGGTGGATCATTTAGGGCAGGAGTTCGAGACCAGCCTGGCAACATGGAGAAATAACATGTCTACAAAAAAAAATACACAAATATATATATATATTTTTTTTTTTTTTTTGCTATATATATATATATATTAGCCGGACATGGTGATGTGCACCTGTAGTCCCAGCTACTGGGGAGGACCCCATGAGCCCAGGAGGTCGAAGCTCCAGTGAGCAATGTTTGCACCAATGCACTCCAGCCTGAGTGACAGTGTGAGACCCTGTCTCAGAGAGAGAGAGAGAGAGAGAGAGAGAGAGATAAAGATCACATATTGCATGATTTGATTCATATGAAATATCCAGAATAGGTAAATCTATAAAGACAGAAACTGAATTAGTGAGTGCCAGGGCCCAGTAGGAAGAGGATGGGAAGTAGTTTCCTAATGAGTGTGTGAATTTCTTTGGAAGTGATGAAAATGTTCCAAACTAGATAGAGGCAATACTTGCACAACATCATGAAAATACTAAATGCTGCTGGATTGTTCATTTTCAAAGTTTAATGTTATGAAAAATTGCTCCTCAAAAATTAAATTAAAAATATATTGGCAATACATGTAGGGTCTATTTCTGGAATCTCTGTCTTTTCTGTTGACTTATATTTACCCCATTGCTAGTAACACACTTGTCTTAATTAGTGTAGCATTCTGGTGAGTCATAAAAGTGGGCTTTGGGAGGCCGAAGCAGGAGGACCACTTGAGCTCATGAGTTCAAGGCCAGCCTGGGCAACATAGTGAGACCTAGGAAACATGGTGAGATCTCATCTCTATAAAAAGTCAAAAAATTGGTCAGGTGTGGTGGTGCACAACTGTAGTCCTAGCTACTCAGGAGGCTGAGGCATGAAGATCATTTAAGCACGTGAGTTAAAGGCTGCAGTGAGTCAAGACTGTGTCACTGCACTCCAGCCTGGGAACAGAATGAGACTCTGTCTCAAAAAAATTTAAAAAAAAAAGAAAAAAGAAGTAGGTAAAGTGACTCCTCCAACATTATTCTTTATAAAATCATTTTAATGGGTTGGGCACAGTGACTTACGCCCGTAATCTGAGCACTTTGAGAGGCCGAGGCGGGCCGATCACGAGGTCAGGAGATTGAGACCATCCTGGCTAACACGATGAAACCCCGTCTCTACTAAAAATACAAAAAATGAGCTGGGAGTGATGGCGGGCGCCTGTAGTCCCAGCTACTCGGGAGGCTGAGGCAGGAGAATGGCGTGAGCGCGGGAGGCGGAGCTTGCAGTGAGCCCAGATCGTGCCACTATGCTCCAGCCTGGTACAGAACAAGATTCCGTCTCAAAAAATTTTTAAAAAGTTTTAATGAGGGTAATTCTTTTGATTTCAGTATAATTATAGAATCATGTTGTATATGTCTACAAAAAAAATCCTACTATCACTTTAATTGTATTGCATTATATCTATGGATCAATACAAGGAAAACTCATATATTTATTGAGTGTTCCCATTCATGAACACAGTATACTCATGTTTATTCCATTCATTTAGGCCTTCCTGGATTTCGTTTATTAGCGTTGTGTAGTTTTTAGAATGTAGAATTTCTTTGGTTCATGCCTAGGCATTTCATTTTTGGAGTTATTGTAAATGACACTGGTTTTTAAATTTTTTGCTTCCATTTTTACACTTACTGTATATAGAAATACAGTTCATGTTTGTGTATTGCGCATATATGCTTTACCTTTAGTAAACTCACTTGTGAGTTCTATAATTTTTTTTTGTAGATTCCATGGGATTCTCTGTGTAGGTAATAATGTCATCTGTGAATACCAGGCAGTTTTATTTCTTCTTTTCCTATCCTAATATCTTTTATTTCCATTTCTTGAATTATTACAATAGGAAAGATTTCTAAGTATGATGTTGAATAGAAGTGGCAAGAGTACACATCCTTGTGTTGTTCATGAACTTCAGAGAACATTCAGTTGTTCACTATTACTATGATATTAGCTGTGGGTTTTCTTGTAGATACCCTTCATCAAGTTGAGGAAGTTCTTTACTATTCTTAGTTTGCTGAGAGTTTATGTCTTGAAAGGATGTTGAATTTTGCCAAAGGCTCCTTCTACATCAGTTAATATATGATCATATATTTCTTTCTTTTATTGACCATTAATATAATGGAATAAATTGATTGTTTCATTAACATTGAATAAGCCCTGCATTCCTGGGATGAGCCTCACATGGTTTAGCTATATTTCTCTTTTTAGACACTGCTGAATTCAATTTGCTAATATTTTGTGATGATTTTTGCATTTATGTTAATGAGAGTTGGTGGTCTGTTGTTTCTTGCTTGCTTCTTTTATGCTGTCTTTGGCTGGTTTTGGTATCAGGGTAATCCTGGCCTCATAAAATGTGTTGACAAGTAGTCCTTCCTGTTCTATTTTTGGGAAGAGATATTGTAGAGTTAGTATTAATTCTTCTTTGAATGTTTGGTGGAATTTGCCAGTGAAGCTATCTGGGCTGGGAATATCTTTTTAGAAGGTGTTTAACTATGAATTGCATTTCTTTTTATGTATAATTTTTTGGTAGAGATAGGGTCTCACTTTGTTGCCCAGGCTGGTCGCAGTCTTCTGGGCTCAGGCGATCCTCCCACCTTGGCCTCCCAATGTCAATGTCTTTATAGGACTATTCAAATTATTTTATATTGGGTGAGTTTTGATAATCTGTGTTTTTAAGAGAATTAGTCATTTCATGTAAGTAGTTGAATTATACTCGTTGAATTGTTTGTACTATTGGGTTGGTGCAGAAGTTTTTGCTATTAAAAATAACGACAAAAACTGCAATTACTTTTGCACCAACTTAATACCATTTTTCCTGTCTATTCGGCCATTGTTAGTATGTGTCTTAGTCTGTTTTGTGTTGCTGTAACAGAATACCTGAGACTGGGTAATTTAAAAGTAAAAGGCCGGGCGCGGTGGCTCAAGCCTGTAATCCCAGCACTTTGGGAGGCCGAGACGGGCGGATCACGAGGTCAGGAGATCGAGACCATCCTGGCTAACAGGGTGAAACCCCGTCTCTACTAAAAAAAAAACTACAAAAAAAACTAGCCGGGCGAGGTGGCGGGTGCCTGTAGTCCCAGCTACTCGGGAGGCTGAGGCAGGAGAATGGCGTAAACCCGGAAGGCGGAGCTTGCAGTGAGCTGAGATCCGGCCACTGCACTCCAGCCTGGGTGACAGAGCAAGACTCCGTCTCAAAAAAAAAAAAGTAAAAGAGGTTGACTTAGCTCATGATTCAGCAAGCTGGGAAGTAGGAGGAGCATCACCAGTGACTGCTCAGCTTCTGGTGACAGTCACCTCCTAGGCCATAACATAGTGGAAAAGGCCAAGGAAGCAGACACATGCAAAGAGGGAAAACCCGAGGGGCATGCTGGCTTTATAACAAACCCACCGTTATGGGCACTAATCCAGTCTCACCAGAGCCAGTACTCACTCACTACGTCTAGAACGGCAGCAAGCTGTTCATGAGGGTTCTGTCTCCATGACCCAAACACCTCCCACAAGGCCCCACCTCCCAGCACCACCACGCTGGGGATCCAATTTCCACATGAGTTTTGGCGGGGACAGACCAATCATATCCAAACCATAGCAGTATATTTCTATATTCCCAGGATCTGGAAAGATCCCAGTAAGACGAATTTTTTAAATAATGTTCATTTTTCTGTGTACTTAATGTGTAATAAAGAACTTGCCTGGACTTTGTGCCTGAGTCCTGGGAGATAACCTCTAATCCCTTGCAGTTTTCTAAGTGATAGGCATGACTTTGTCATTTCTGGAGGGCGCCATGGACCACCCTTCCTGGTTTATGTTCATGAAGTGAATCATGGTAAGCCCTTAGATAGTTTATGTAATGAGATGACTCTGAATGGAGGCTGGCCATACTAGAAAGACCAACAATATGACTGGAGGGTTGGGGCACTGAGCCATGTGATATCAGCCCAATCATCAAAGAGAGAGAGAGAGAGCAAGGCTGTAGACTGAGTTCAACAAGATGGCCACTTAAGTGATGGCCAACACAGAGAGTTTATCTGAATTATCTAGTCTGCCATTACCAGAAGGAGAAGACATTGGGTTTATTCCAATCTCAGTAATCACTCCTCAATCTTCCTTACTGGTTCCTCATCTTATCTTA
The DNA here is from genome assembly GCF_009764315.1 of Trachypithecus francoisi. Classification (NCBI taxonomy): domain Eukaryota; kingdom Metazoa; phylum Chordata; class Mammalia; order Primates; family Cercopithecidae; genus Trachypithecus; species Trachypithecus francoisi. Next base: position 71,472,272 of record NW_022681471.1, read on the forward strand.
AAATTCTCTTTTTGGGGATGGGGGGATGTTGGAAATGTTCTCTATTGTGATCTAGATGGAGGTTACAAGGATGTTTAATTGTGTTAAAATTGTACACTTAGGTTTCTGTGATTTTTCATATGTATGCTGTACCTCAATTTATTTTATTTTATTTTATTTTATTTTATTTTATTTTATTTTGAGATGGAGTTTTGCTCTTGCTGCCCAGGCTGGAATGCAATGGCTCGATCTCAGCTCATTGCAACCTCTGCTTCCTGAGTTCAAGTGATTCTCCTGCCTTGGCCTCTGGAGTAGCTGAGATTACAGGCGCCCACCACCACACCTGGCTAATTTTTGTATTTCTGCAGAGACGGGGTTTCACCATGTTGGCCAGGCTGTCTCAAATTCCTGATCTCAGGTGATCCACCCACCTTGGCCGCCCATAGTGCTAGGATTGCAGGCATGGGCCACCGTGCCCAGCTTGTTACACCTCAGTTTTTAAAAGATGTCATATAAAAGTGGAAATACATGGTACAAGCTGGAAGAAGATATTTATCCTACACACAATTGACAAAAGATTGGTTATCAAGAATATATTTTGAGAACTCTTGGAAATCAATAAGGAAAGAAAAACAATCCAGTAGGATAATCGACAAAAATCATGAACAGGAATTCCATAGAAGAAGGAACGTATGTGGCCAATAAACACATGAAGATATCCTCAGCTCATCAGTAGTCAGGGAAATGCTAAACATGACTACAACATAAATCTTATGCTCATTTGATTGACAAAGTTTAAGAAACCTAGCAACATCAAAGGTTAAAGAGGATGCAGAGCAGTGGGATCTCATACAGTTTGCAACATGTTGGGAATATAAATGAACACAACCAGTTTGTAAAACAATGTGGCATCAATATGTATATTTGAACATTGACAACTCAGCAATTCCTCTCAATGTCCAATGGACAAGAATTTCACAGCAGCACTGGCCACAGTAGCAAAAACGTGGGAACAATGCAAATGCTAATGAACAAGAGAATGCCTAGATAAACTGGTATATCCACACCACGATGTACTATGTAGCAAGGGAAATGGGTGAAATGTAGTTTTATGGTCAACAATGGATAAATGTTAATATAAGTATGAAAAAAGCAGTTCCACAGGACTACATGCAGTATGACACCCTTTTTATAAAATTCAAAAAATCAAGCAAAACTGAAGAGTATAATGGCTGGGCACATGGCCCACGCCTGTAATCCCAGCACTTTGGGAGGCAGAGGCAGGTGGAGTGTTTCAATATCCACATGCAAAAGAATGAAGTGGGATCCTTGTCTCATATTATATACAAAAATCAAGGCAAAATGGACTCCCGATTTAAACCTAGGCCTGAAACCGTAAAAGTGCCAGAAGAAAACTTGGGCGGAAACATTTATGGCATTGATCTGGGCAAAAATTTTTTAGCTATGACCCCAAAAGCATGAGCAACCAAAGAAAGAATAGAGAAATGGAATTATGTCAAACTGAAAGGCTTCTGCACAACAAAGGAAATGATCAACAGAGTGAAGAGGCAACCTACAGCATGGGAGAATATATTCACAAATTATACATCTGATAAGGAGTTAATATCCAAAATACATAAGGAACTCAACTCAATAACAAGAATACAAATCACCTGATTTTAAAATGTGCAAAGGATCTGAATAGACATTTCTCCAAAGAAGACATACGAATGGCCAATAATTGTATGAAAATGCTCAACATCACTTATCATCAGGGAAATGTCACAGTGAGCTATCATTTCACACCTGGTAAAATGGCTATTATCAGAAAGATAAAAGAGAACAAGTGTTGGCGAGGATGTGAAGAAAAGAGAACCCTTATACACTGTGGTGGGAATGGAAATTAGTGCAACCACTGTGGAAAACAGTATGGAGACTTTTCAAAACACTAAAAATAGAACTATCCAGCAATCCCACTACAGGGTATTTACCTAAAAGAAAGGAAATCGGTATATCAAAGAGATACCTATACCCCCATGTTTATTGCAGCACTCTTCACAATAGCCAAGATATGGAATCAACCTAAGTGTCCATCAGTGGATGAATGGATAAAGAAAATGTGGTATATATACACAAGAGAATGTTATTCAGCCACAAAAGAGTGAAATCCTTTCATTTGCAGCAACATGGATGGAACTAGATGTCATTATGTTAGGTGAAATAAGCCAGGCACAGAAAGACGAATACTGTACGTTCTCACTCATACGTGGGAGCTAAAAAAGTTCATCTCATAGAGGTAGAGAATAGAGTGATAGATATGAGATGTTGAGAAGGGTGTGGGGTTTTAGGGAGGTAGGGTTGGGAAGAAGAGAAATTGGTTAATAGGTACAAACATACAGTTAAAAAGAAGGAGTAATTACTAGTTACAAACATACAGATTGTTCGTAGAGTAATTGGTTCTTACAGTAATTGGTTAATAGGTACAAACATACAGTTAAAAAGAAGAAATAATTACATGCCAGGCATGGTGGCTCATGCCTGTAATCTCAGCACTTTGGGAGGCCGAGGCGGGAGATCACTTGAGCTCAGGAGTTCCAGACCAGCCAGGACAATATAGCGAGAGACCCTGTCTAAAAATAAAAGAAAAAAAAGTTAGCCCGGCATAGTGGCATGTGCCTTTTGTCCCAGCTACTTGGTAGGCTGAGGTGGGAGAATTGCTTAAGCCCAGGAGCTTGAGGCTGCAGTGAGCTGTGATTGCACCACTGCACTGTAGCCTGGGGTGACACAGTGAGACCCTATCTCAAAAAAAAAAAAGAAAGAATAATTTCTAACATTCAACAACAGAGTAGGGTGACTACAGTTAGCAGCAAAGTATTGTATATTTCAAAATAGCCAGGAGAGAGGACTTGAAATCTTCCCAATATATAGGAATGAAAAATACTCCCGGTGACGGTTACTCCAAATACCCTGACTTGATCTTCACACATCCTATGCTCGTAACAAAATATCACATGTACACCATAAATATGTGCAAATATTATGTATCCATTAAAAAATTAAAATTAAAAAATTATAAATGTTACTATCATTTCATTCAGCAATCCCACTACTGGATATGTGGCCAAAGGAAATGAAATCAGTATGTGAAAAATATCTGCACTCCCATATTCATTGCAGCACGATTCGCAACAGCCAAAATGTGAAATCAACGTAAGTGCCCATTAATGGATGAATGGATAAAGCAAATATGTATATGTACACACAAGAGAATACTGCTGAACTTTTTAAAAAATAAGTAAATAAAAGGAAATCCTGTCATTTGTGGCAGCATGAGTGAATCTGGAACATATTATGTTAAGTGAAATAAGCCAGGCACAGCAAGACAAATACTGTATGATCTCACTGAGATGTGGAGTCTTAAAAAATCAAAATTTCTAGAAACAGAGAATAGAATGGCGGTTACCAGGGTCTGGGGCAGGCAAGGATTGGGGAGATATTGGTCAAAAAATGCAAAGTTTCATTTAGACAAGAAGTCTAAGTTAAAGAGATCTATTATAAACATGATGACAATAGTTAATAATAATGTATACTTGAAAATTGCTTATTTGGTAGATTTTAAGTGTCCTCACCACAAAAGATGAAAGGTGGCCAGGCACGGTGGCTCACACCTGTAATCCCAGCACTTTACCAGGCTGTGGCGGGTGCATTACCTGAGGTCAGGAGTTTGAGACCAGCCTGGCCAACATAGTGAAACTCCATCTCTACTAAAAATACAAAAATTAGCCAGGTGCGGTGGCACACACCTGTAATACCAGCTACTCTGGAGCCTGAGACAGTAGAATCATTTGAAGCCGGGAGGCAGAGGTTGCAGTGAGCCAAGATAGTGCCACTGCACTCCAACCTGGGCAAGACTCTGTCTCGAAAAAAAAAAAAAAAAAAGAAAGGTATGTGAGTTCATACATATTGTAGTTAGCCTAATTTAGCCATTGCACAATGTATACATATTTCAAAACATCATGTTGTACACTATAAAAATATACAGTTTTATCAACTAAAAATAAACAAAAATAAAATACAAAAAATTGAAATCAATTCCATTTGTTCAATAAAACTGATATGATACTGGTGAAGATGTGCAGAAAGTGGAAACTCTGTGCACTGTTGGTGGGAATGTAAAATGGCACAACTACTGTGGAAAACCATATGGCAGTTACTCAGAAAATTTAAAATAGAATTACCATATGATCCAGTAATTCCATTCTGTGTCTATATCCAAAAAAAAATCAGAGAAATCAGAGTCTCAAAGTGATGTTTGTACACCCCTGCTACATAGCAGCATTATTCATGAAAGCCAAGAGATGGAAGCAATCCAAGTGTTCACTGATGGATGAATAGAGAAACAAAGTATGGTACATTATTATTTGGCCTTTAAAATGAGTTATGATTTGGCCTGTAAAAGGATGGAATTCTGATACATGCTACAGTGTGGATAAAACTTTAGGACATTATGCTATGAAATGAGTCAGTCACAAAAGGACAAATAGTACATGATTCCACCCTATATGAGGGATCTAAATATTCAAACTCAGAAAAGGAAGGTAGAGTGGCGGTTTCCAGAGGCTGGGGGGCAGGGGAAAACGAGGAGTTGTTTAATGGGTATACATTTCAGTTTCGCAAATGAAGACATGTTGGAGATTGGCTGCACAGCAATGCAAATAAATTTAACACTACTGAACTGAACACTAAAAAATGCTGAAGATGATAAATTTTATGTTACGTGTATTTTAACATAACTCAATAGAAAAGTGGTATAATTTCTGTCTCTGGAGTGGACCCTGAAGAAAAATATCGATACTACGATAACTCCCATATGTATTTCTTCAGTCCAGAGCCAGGCCTTTGTCTATTCAACATCTCTATGTGGATACCTAATAGACATCTCAAATTTAAATATCTAAAGCCAAACTCCTGACCTTAAACACAAGAAGCAAAAAATATGAACATACTTTGTGATTTCACTAATATAAAAGTACATAACAGTCAACACCAAACCATATTATTAGTATTTCCTGAATTAACTTTTATTTTAAGTTCAGGGCTACATGTACAGGTTTGTTACATAGGTAAACTTGTGTAATGGGGGTTCCTTGTAGAAATTATTCCATCACCCAGTGATTAAGCCTAGTACCCATTCGTTATTTTTCCTGGTCCTCTCCCTCCTCCACGTTCCATTGTCCGATAAGCCCCAGTATGTGTTGTTCCCCTTCTTTGTGTCCCTGTGTTCTCATTATTTAGCCTGCACTTATAAGTGAGAACATGCTGTGTTTGGTTTTCTTTTCCTGCATTAGTTTGCTAAAGATAATGGCTTCCAGCTCCAACCATGTTCCTGATTTCATTCTTTTTCATGGCTGCATAAAATTCCATCGTGTATATGTACCACCTTTTCTTTATCCAGTCTACCATTGATGAACATTTACATTGATTCCATGTCTTTGCTATTGTGAGTAGTGATGCAATGAACATACACATGCACTTGTCTTGATAACAGAATGATTTATATTCCTTTGGGTATATGCCCAGTAATGAGATTGCTGGGCCGAATTGTATTTCTGTCTTTAGGTCTTCGAGGAATCACCACATTGTCTTCCGCAATGGCTGAACTAATTTACACTGCCACCAACAGTGTGTAAGTGCTCCTTTTTTTCTGCAACCTCGCCAGTATCTGTTATTTTATTACTTTGTAATAATAGCCATTCTGATTGGCGTGAGATGGCATCTCATTGTGGTTTTGATTTGCATTTCTCTAATGATCAGTGATGCTGAGCTTTCTTTCACGGGATTGTTGGTGGCATGTATGTCTTCTTTCAGAAAGTGTCTGTTCATGTCCTTTGCCCACTTTTTAATGGGGTTGTTTGGTGTTTTTCTTGTAAACTTGTTTGAGTTCCTTATAGATGCTGGATATTAGACCTTTGTCAGATCCATAGATTGCAAAACTTTTCTCCTGTTCTGTAGGTTGTCTGTTCACTCTGCTGTTAGTTTCCTTTAGTGGGCAGAAGCTCTTTAGTTTAAGTAGATCCCATTTGTCAATTTTTGCTTTTGTTTTCATTGCTCTTGGTATCTTCGTCATGAAATCTTTGCCCGTTCCTATGTCCAGAATATGATTGCCTAGGTTGTCTTCCAGGGTTTTTATAGTTTGGGGTTTTACATTTAAGTCTTTATTCTATCTTGAGTTAATTTCTGTATATGGTGTGATATAGTTTGGCTGTGTGCTCACCCAAATCTCATCTTGAACTGTAGCTCTCAAAATCCCCACATGTTGTGGGAGGGATCCAGTGGGAGGTAATTGAATCATGGGGTGGGTTTTTCCTGTGTGGTTCTCATGATAGCTAATAAATCTCACAAGATCTCATGGTTTCATAAAGGGCAGTTCCCCTGCACATGCTGTCTTCCCTGCCGCCATGTAAGACATGCCGTTGCTCCTCCTCCACCTTCTGCACGACTGTGAGGCCTCCCAAGGCATGCGGAACTGTGAGTCCATTAAACTTCTTTTCTTTATAAATTACCCAGTCTTGGGTATGTCTTTATTAGCAGCATGAGAACGGACTAGTTCCTGGTGTAAGAAAGGGGTTCAGTTTCAGTCTCCTGCATATAGCCAGCCAGTTATCCCAGCACTATTTGCTGAATAGGGAATCCTTCCCCATTGCTTGCTTTCGTCAGGTTTGTCAAAGATCTGATAGCTGTAGGTGTGCGGCCTTAGTTCTAGGTTCTCTATTCTGTTCAATTGGTCTCCGTGTCTGTTTATGTACCAGTACCATGCTATTTTGGTTACTGTAGGCCTGTGGTATAGTTTGAAGTTGGGTAGTGTGATGCCTCCAGCATTGTTTTTTTTTTTTTTTTTTTTTTCCTTAGGATTGCCTTGGCCATTCAGGCTCTTTTTCAGTTCCATATGAATTTAAAATAGTTTTTCTAGTTCTGTGAAGAATGTCAATGGTAACTTAATAGGAATTGCATTGAATCTGCAAATTGCTTTGGGCAGTATGGCCACTTTAATAATATTGATCTTCCTATCCATGAGCATGAATGTTTTTCCATTTGTTTGTGACATGTCTGATTTCCTTGAGCAGTGTTTTGTAGTTCTTCTAGTAGAGATCTTTCACCTCCCTGGTGTGGTGTATTCCTGGGTATTTTGTGTGTCTGTGGCATTTATGAATGGGACTATGTTCCTGATTTGGCTCTCCGCTTGACTGTTGTTGGCATATAAGAATGTTAGCAATTTTTCACATAATTTGGTATCCTGAGACTTTGCTGAAGTTGTTGACCAGCTTAAGGAGCTTTGGGGCTGAGACTGTGGGGTTTTCTAGATTTAGGAACATGTCATCTGCAGGCATACCGTACTATTAAAAGAATGTAATATAGGATGTGGGATCAAAAATTATAGAGAAAACTGAGGAAAGAATGATCACAAAAGTACATGTGTTGGTTTCCTCTTGAAGAAGGAATGAGGCTGAGATCAGGCAGAGACACCCAGGAACTTTGCAGAATGCTGGCAGTGTTCTCTTCTGTAACATGGGGGTGTTTCTGTAGAGGTGCCCTTGATAATCACTATTAAACAACCCACACATATTGTGAAGTTCTCTCTATGTGTGTTACATTTCAACATAAAGAAGGATGAAATTGCTAATAACAAATAACACGCATTTGTAGTTAAACACTTCTCACAATCCACAGACCAGAAATGACTGATCCGTTTTCTGAATGTGTAGTTTTCCAATTTCAAGAATGTCCTACAAGTGGAATCATACATTATGTAGCGTTTCATATTTGGTGTCTTTAGCACAATGAAATAAATGTAAGACCTCTAGAACTGCAATGGTACTCTTTCTTGACCTCGGTACTCAATAAGTGCTCTCATCACTTCACAATAGTTCATTCACAGTCGACTGGTTTTCTAAACTTGTATATATGTGTAGTATGCTTTATAAATATCATATGACATTTAACGTTATGTAATTTGTTATGTCTTGGTAATGGACTTTTCTTAAAAACAGACAGTATCCATAAGAATACCCCATACATTTCCACTGCAAAAAAAAAAAAAGGTATTTCATCATATGGATATACCACAATTAACCGATACAAACATGAAAGTAAATATTTGCGTTGTTTCCCCTTAGTGTTATTGCCTTAACTCCTTTTTCTCAAGTCCTAAGTCCTCCACCTCTGAGAATAAGTGAATGGCAAGCTGACAAATCTCCCCTGAGAAATTATACCCAGTGCATAGGGTTCCAGCACAAAATCACAAATTCTGAATGAAAACTTACTACCCAAATATAAAATATTTACCACAACATCGAAATTAGTATCACAATTATGTAAGCATCATTCCTATGAAGTTTAGTGAAATCTATGAGAATTTGAAATCAAGCTATCACTATCAAAAAATGATATTACTACTCTCCAGGAGATCTGCTATAAATAGAGAAAATAAACTTGGTTATCCTTCTGGTTATAAAATAGTTACATGTTTAATGCAATGTACTTCCCTTAGCACTATTTTTTCTCCACTTATGGTGGCAGAGAACTTACAGAAAGAAAACATCACAATCTATGTGCATAGTTTAATAAATGATTATCAAGTGCACCTGTATGGGAACGTTCCCCTAGGTCCCAGAGGAAAACACCGCCAGCATCCCCCAAAGCCTGGGGTGTCCCTGCCTGATCTTAGCTCCAGTCCTACTGCAAGGGGAAACCAACATCCTGACTTTTCTGATTGTCCTTTCCTTGCTTTTCTCTATGGTTTTATATACCCTAAGTATGCATTCTTCAACAAAGTAAGTTAGTGTTGCCTGTCATTTGAAGTTATAGGAATGGAATCATTAAACATGTCCATGTTGTTACTTGCTTCTTTCATTTGATGTTATCTTTGTAAGATTCACACCTATTATTTCATGGAGGAGTACTTTCTACTTTTCAACTGCTGAAATAGTATACCATTATATGAACAGTATTGATCCCATCCCATGAAAGTTGCAATTTTCATTGTTTCCCATATTTGAGACTGGATGATTACAAAAATACTACTCATAAACCCTTGTCGGCACAAGTAAGGAGTCCAGAGAGGGACGTGTAAGCTGCTAAAAGCACATATTTAAAAGAGTGTATTAGTCTGTTTTCACACTGCTGATAGACACGTACCTGAAACTGGGAAGAAAAAGAGGTTTAATTAAACTTACAGTTACACATGTTGGGAAAGGCCTCAGAATCATGACGGAGGTAAAAAGGCACTTCTTACATGTTGGCAGCAAGAGAAAAGGAGGAAGAACCAAAAGTGGAAACCCCTGATAAACCCGTAAGATCTTGTGAGACTTACTCACTATCACAGGAATAGCATGGGAAACACTGGCCCCCATGATCAAATTTTCTCCCCCGGATCCCTCCCACAACAGGTGAGAATTCTGGGAGATATAATTCAAGTTGAGATTTGGGTGGGGACACAGCCAAACCATGTCATTCTGCCCCTGGCCCCTCCAAATCTCATGTCCTCACATTTTGAAACCAATCATGCTTTCCCAACCATCCCCCAAAGTCTCAACTCATTTCAACATTAACCCAAAAGTCCACAATCCAAAGTCTCAACTAAGACAAGGCAAATCCCTTCTATCTATGAGCCTGTAAAATACAAAGCAAGCTAGTTACTTCCTAGATACAGTGGGGGGACAGGTATTGGGTAAATACAGCCATTCCAAATGGGATAAATTAGCCAAAACAAAGGGGTTATGGGGCCCATAAAAGTCCAAAACCCAGCAGGGCAATCAAATTTTAAAGCTCCAAAATGATCTCCTTTGACCCCAGGTCTCACATCCAGGACATGCTGATGCAAGTGATGGGTTCCCATGGTCTTGGGCAGCTCCGCCCCGAGGCTTTGCAGGATACAGCCTACATCCCAGCAGCTTTAATGGGCTGGCATTGAGTGTCTGAAGCTTTCCAGGCACACAGTGCAAGCTGTCGATGGATCTACCATTCTGGAGTCTGGAGGACAGTGGCCCTCTTCTCACAGCTCCACTAGGCAGACCCCCAGTAATGAATCTGCCTGGGGGCTTCAGCACCAGATTTCCCTTCTGCACTGCCTTAGCAGAGGTTCTCCATGACAGACCTGCCCTGCAGCAAACTTCTGCCTGGGTATCCAGGAATTTTCATACATCTTCTGAAATCTAGGCAGAGGTTCCCAAAACTCCATTCTTGACTTCTGTGTGGCCACAGGCTCAATAACATGTGGAAGCCGCCACGGTTTAGGGCTTCCAGCCTCTGAATCCACAGCCTGAGCTCTACATTGGCCCCTTTCAGCCATGACTGGAGTGGCTGGGACACAGGGCACCAAGTTCCTAGGATGCACACTGCATGGGGACCCTGAGCCCAGCTCACAGAACCACTTTTTCATCCTGGGCCTCCAGGCCTGGGATAGGAGGGGCTGCCTTGAAGGTCTCTGATATGGCCTGGAGACATTTTCCCCAGGGTCTTGGAGATTAACATTACGCTCCTTGCTCCTTATGCAAATTTCTGCTGCCGGCTTGAATTTCTTCTCAAAAATTTGTTTTTTCTTTTCCACTGGATGGCCAGACTGCAAATTTTCTGAACTTTTATGCTCCATTTAAAATGGAATGCTTTTGGCCGGGCGCGGTGGCTCAAGCCTGTAATCCCAGCACTTTGGGAGGCCGAGACGGGCGGATCACGAGGTCAGAAGATCGAGACCATCCTGGCTAATACGGTGAAACCCCGTCTCTACTTAAAAATACAAAAAACTAGCCGGGCGACGAGGCGGGCGCCTGTAGTCCCAGCTACTCGGGAGGCTGAGGCAGGAGAATGGCGTAAACCCGGGAGGCGGAGCTTGCAGTGAGCTGAGATCCGGCCACTGCACTCCAGCCTGGGTGACAGAGCGAGACTCCGTCTCAAAAAAAAAAAAAAAAAAAAAAAATGGAATGCTTTTAACAGCACCCAAGTCACCTTTTGAATCCTTTGCTGCTTAGAAATTTCTTCAGCTAGATACCCTAAATCATCTCTCTCAAGTTCAAAGTTCCACAAATATCTAGGGCAGGGGCAAAATGACACCAGTCTCTTTGATAAAACATAACAACAGTCACCTTTCCTCCAGTTCCCAACAAGTTCCTCATCTCCATCTGAGACTACCTCAGCCTGGACCTTACTGCCCATATCACTATCAACATTTTGTGCAAAGCCACTCAACAATCTCTAGGAAGTTGCAAACATTCTCACATTTTCCTGTCTTCTTCTGAGGCCTCGAAACTGTTCCAGCCTCGGCCTGTTACCCAGTTCCAAAGTTGCTTCCATATTTTCAGGTATCTTTTCAGCAACGCCTCAGGCTACTGGTACCAATTTGCTGTATTAATCTGTTTTCACACTGCTGATGAAAACATACCTGAGACTGGAAAGAAAAAGAGGTTTAATAGTACTTACAGCTCCATATGGCTGGGGAGGCCTCAGAATCATGGTGAGAGGTGAAAGGCGCTTCTTATGTGGTGGCGGCAAGAGAAAAATAGGAAGAAGCAAAAGCAGAAATCCCTGATAAACCCATCAGATCTCGTGAGACTTATTCATTATTATGAAAATAGCACGGGAAGACCGGCCCCCCTGATTCCTCCTACTAGATCCCTACCACAACATGTGGGTATTCTTGGAGATACGATTGAAGTTGAGATTTAGGTGGGGACACAGCAAAACCATATAAAATAGGATAACAGACAATTAACGAGAAAAAGTTTGAAAAACAAGACAATATAAGACCAAGGAAAGTAGGTGGAAGTCATCAACGTAAAAGCAGAAATCAGTGAAAGTGGAAACAAGCATAAGGATCACAAAACCAGAAGTTGGGTGTTTGGAAGAGGAATGAAATTGGTAAAACTCTTGTGAGACTCGTCAAGAAAAAAAGGGAGAAGGGAACCGCTATCAGGAAAGAAAAGAGAGAAATAACCACAAACAATGATACGTCCACTCTCATGTTGCTATATAGAAATATCCAAGATCGAGCCATTTATAAAGAAAAGAGCTCATGGTTCTGCAGACTGTACAGGAAGCATAGAGACTTCTGCTTCGAGGAGGATTTAGGAAGCTTGCAATCATGGCAGAAGGCAAAACAGGAGCAGGTACTTGTTACATGGTAGGAGCAGTAGCAAGAGAGAGAGCAGAGGGAGGTGTCACACACTTTTAATCGACCAGACTTATGACAACTCACTCGCGACCATGAGGACAGTACCAAGTAGATGCTGCTAAACCATTCCTGAGAGATAAAGCCTCATGATCCAGTCACCTCCCACCAGGCCCCACCTCCAACATTAGAAGTTACAGTTTGACATAAGACGTGGTGGGAACACAGATCCAAACCATATCATGTGCAGACATCCAAAATATAGAAAGAGGATATTGTAGGGGAATTGGATATTCACAGAGTGCCCATGCAGTAACAGCACATAGCTAATTAAATACAAAGAAAAGATGGTACCTTCACAATGGAGTAATTTGGAACAGTGCCCTGATCACATGGTCAAGATAAACATTGCCAGTCATAAGACAAATCAACATGGAGAATCCGCTGATGTCATGCACCAAGAAGAACAGCACGTCTGCTATGCAAAAATGTTAATCCTACCTGAGTCTAATCACAAGGAAGTCATTCGACAAACTCAAGTTCAGGGGCTTCATGACAACAACTGCACTGGTTTAAAACACATTTTAAACATTGCTTTAAAGGACGAGCTGATGGGTGCTGACGAGTTGATGGGTGCAGCACACCAACATGGCACAAGTATACATATGTAACAAACCTGCACCTTATGCACACGTACCTAGAACTTAAAGTATAATAATAATAATAATAAAGGACACTGAAGAGGCTTGACAGGCCTGGAACCATGGCTCACGCCCGTAATCTCAACACCTTAGGAGACCTAGGCAGGTGAATGACTTGAGCTCAGGAGTTCCAGACCAGCCTTGGCAACACGGTGAAAACTCGTCTCTACAAAAAATACGTTAAGGCCGGGCGCGGTGGCTCAAGCCTGTAATCCCAGCACTTTGGGAGGCCGAGACGGGCAGATCACAAGGTCAGGAGATCGAGACCATCCTGGCTAATACGGTGAAACCCCGTCTCTACTAAAGAATACAAAAAACTAGCCGGGCGACGAGGCGGGCGCCTGTAGTCCCAGCTACTTGGGAGGCGGAGGCAGGAGATGGCGTAAACCCGGGAGGCGGAGCTTGCAGTGAGCTGAGATCCGGCCACCGCACTCCAGCCTGGGCGACAGAGCCAGACTCCGTCTCAAAAACAAACAAACAAACAAACAAACAACAAACAAACAACAAAAACAATGTTAAAAAGTAGCCGGGCATGGTGGCACTTGCCTGTAGTCCAAGCTACTCTGGAAGCTGAGGCGGTAGGATGTCTTTTGGCTGGAGGTCGAGGCTACAGTGAGCCGGGTTTGTGACACTGCACACTTGCCTGGGGGACAGAGGGAGACCCTGTCTCAAAAGAGACTCAACAACTAAATGCAGAGCATGATGTTTTGTTGGTAAGAGAATTTTATTAGAAAGCAGTTATGAGGGATACTATGGGACTGTGGGGACAATCGAAAATGTCTCATGTGATCATACAGTAGAAAATTGTGTGGTCTCAATGTTACATTTCCTGAGTGTGATAATGGCATCAAGGTTTTGTGGGAGATCATGCTTTCTCATAGGTGATACATGCTGCAATATTTAGGGATGATGGATCTTAATGATTCAAATGAATCTCAAATGATTCCACAAAACTATGAAAAATATAATCACACACACATAGAGAGAGAGAAAGACAGGGGACAGGTTGGAGGGAAGGATGAAGCAAATGTGAGAAAATGGTAACAACTGGAAGATCCAGTAGAAGAATCCACGTATGAGTGCTCCTTGCGCTTTCCCTGCAACTCTTCCGCGGCTCCAAAATTTAAACAAATGCAATCTAGGATGAAGGGGGCATTATGGACCATTTTATTCCAGTCAGTTTGAAAACAAAGACAAAGGTCACCAATCGCTAGGAAACAAAACCCTCCAAAACTGACACAAGCAGGCACAGGCAACATGTACCATTCCAGAATCATTACAGAAAGATACCAGTAGTCAAAGGCTTTCCATGAATAAACTCCTGAATTCCCCACCACATGCTGGCAAACATCTTAGGAATACATATCTTCCATTTGACACAAACTTGTGCAAAAAAAATTGAAAGAAAAGAACAACCCTCCACTCACTGTATGAGCTTTGCATAACCTCGATACCAAATCCTGCAAGGACACTTGGAGAAATATTGCAGATCAATCACAGGCTTATGACATAGAAACAAAAATCAGAAACAGAATCTTAGCACACGGAAGCCTACAGGATATAAAAAGGAAAATACCTAACATGGCATGACTAATATTGGCTTCATCCCAGAAATACAAATTTAATTTCCCTTCAGAAAACACTGTGGTATAATTCTCCACATTAACAGATTTGGGGAGAGAAACATGCTTTTCGTAGTCACAAAGGGTATTGACTAAATGTCAATATCCATTCGAGATGTATTGTTGACATTTTTTTTTCCTAAAAAGTCAGGACTATTGGGCTATAACTTACTCAGAGGTCTATGGGATTTTGCAAATGCATACGGCTGTGGAAACACCAGCATATTATATATAGATTATAGAGTATCGGCATCCCCCCCAGGTTCCCTCACGCCCTCTGGTAGTAAACTCCTGGTCTTAACTCTCAGACCCTGGCAACCACCAATCTGTTTTCTGCTCCTAGAATTTTGCCTTTTCCAGAATGCCATATAAATGGAATCACACAGTACATATCATGTGCATTTGGCTTCCTTCAGAGAAAGACACTCAGACCACAATTCTCTAAAGGTTCAATGTACAGTTTCATGACCTGGGTAGTAGTTACCTGGCTTGATCACCTTATAACTCTTTGTCAAATGACTGGCTTCTGAGTTCTCTCTCTGTGTGCGTGTGTGTGCGAGTGTGTGTTTTTGCATGCACGTGTGTGTATTATGTTTCAAAAACATAATTTTACATTTAACTGCCTCTAACTTTTATATATTGAAGAGGGTTATTAACTGGGAATTATTAATCCTTTAAAAGAAAGTGAGTGATTATTTGAAAAGGCAGCAGAGTGATTACCTCTGGAGGGGTGTGCAAAGGGAGAAGTAGTGATCGGGGTGGGGCAAACAGGATGATTCCAACACCCTACCAACCTTCTGTTCCTTGCTCTGCGTGGTAGTGACCTGGACTTCAACACTGCACAACCACATGGGTGCCGTTCAGGCTGGATCATGTGAACGGGGCACCCTGGAATCCCACAGACAGTGTTTCCACAGCCACCCTGGTGGCCACAGCCTAGGTGGCCGTACCTGTTAAACACCAGTGTTGACTTCCTCCTTTGAGGAAACGGATGATGAGAAAATGTGGGGGGAAAGGAGGAGTTCTTGGCATGGAGATTGACTACAGATGGCATGTGATTGTCTGAGTTCACCCAGGAGTGTGTTCCAGGGGACTAAAGTTCATGGCTGTTACTCACCATGACCACTATGATCCTATGATTTCCATCTCACATCTCCGAGTACGGTGCAAGACCCTGAGCCTCTGCCATAGCCTGGACAGTCACCCTTGCAGACTCTGGCTGGCAGGATTATGAGGAGACTCACACACCTTCGACCTTAACTGGATTCTGAAGAGGAGACACTCTTTTCTGCCCACAGAGTAAGAGGTCTCATATGGAAATGTACCTGTGGCAGCCCTGGCACCGGGTGTAGGTGGGATTCTGCTCAGGGCTCTGCCACTGTGGCTGCATCAAGGGCGAGCACGCAGCTCGGCAAACCTCCAGCGCCCCTCTGAGCTAAGTGGCAGGACAAGGCAGCAGGGGGCCTAAGGCTTTCCAGGCTGGGTCCCACATTCTTCTTGGTGGGAGAGGAGGCTTGAAGGAAAACAAAAGCTGGGTGCTGAATGCACTGAATGAGGGAGGGGCTCGACCTCCTCCTCTCCACTGGGGCCAGATGGATTCCTCTAATCTGAGGAGCTTCAGACTCTGCACTTATTTCCCCCAGAACCGGAAGGCTCCGCCCTAACTATGGCCTGGACTGTACATGTTACAGCTCTGTTATTGTGCGGGAGGTGGTCTGAATATGGAAATGTGGTGTGCTGAGAGGCGGGGCTGGCAAATTCAGCCACCGAGGAATGGGTTCATGCCTTCCACAACTCCATCAACGGGCTTCTCCCCTTCCACACCCTGTCAACCATGGCCCATGCCCCCTGCCCGGGGTAGTGCCTGGGGCTGGAATTCTCACCCTTCCAGAACCTGCATAGATGTCTCTGGTGGCAAAAACCCAAGCTGGAGAGTTCCTGACACAGGTCCTCCCCAGACACCAGCCCGCTGTGTTATCCCCACAAGAAACAACCATCGGGGTCAAAGCCTTGGCCCAAGGAATCAAGCCAACCCTCTCAGGCGAGGGGTTGGATTCGGATGGGAGAGGTCCCCATCAACGTTCGTTTCCAGGTCTGAGGCCTGTGATTGGTCCACCACATGCGTGATGGTGCCCCTCACTGAGCTCACACCATGGGCCTGGCAGGGATACACAGAGAGAGTACGGGGGAAGGTGCTACCGAGCCCGACCAACTGTCCCAGGGGAGTCCCTCTTTCTTGCTTTCCACCCTCATTGTGTCCGTCCTGCCCATGTTTTTGTTAGCTGGCATCGGGGCACCCTCCATGGGAGCTCTCCACTTCCTAGATGAGGTACCAACCAGCGACTGAGGTGTTATCACTGCACCCATACACGGGAGTGCTGAGACATCCCATCCATCCCGTGGAAGATCAGGAGCCTACTGTGGCGCCTCCAGCATTCTGAGAGCCCTGACACTCGTCCCTGTGTTTGGGGACGTCCCATTTGTCCCACTCCATGCCTTCCTAGGTGTTAGAATTGAACAACACCTCTTGTAAAAAGTGGATCCCAGCCCTGCTTTTGTGCATTCCATCCTTCAGGTATCCTTCACCACTGCCTCCACTCTGTCAATCAGCCCTTTCTCCCTCAAGGAAGAGCATCCCCGATTAATTTGATTCCCAAACAGGTGCATGCAGGGGCACGCACACACATACACACAATAACCTTGAATGGTATCTGCATTTCTATTGTCTTCGTCTATTCAACACCCAGTCTCTTGGCGATGGGAGCTGGCAGAACCTACACACACCTCCTCATTGGAACCAGAATCTGTGCCCGAGTCTGGGGCCCGCCCAGCCCAGGATTCCAGCTGAAGAAAGCAGGTGATCCCAATTGTCAAGGAGGGTGAAGGCAGAACAGGGAGCTCAAGGAAATCTCATGTGACCTCGAGAGCCGGTCTAGAAGACTGAGCAGGAACATGGAAATATCAGGTCCACAAAACCTGCGGCCTTGGGGGTGATTGAACAGTATTTGACGGAAACCCTCAAAGAACAGCCAGGCCTAGCATCCACATTTGCCCTAGAAGCAGCTGGCCATTTTCAAATCAAGGGTATGGAGTTGACTGGCTGCAGAAGGGGCTGTTGGCCACCTATAGCACACTAAGGAGGTGGAAGTCATTTTCCGTGTAGCTGCCGGTGGGCAGTTTCCACCAAGTTGGTCCACAGGCATAAGAACAGAATCAGCATCCCCACCACCAACGAAGAGTCCACCCCTCCCTTTTCTTCTGTGCTCCCTGTACCTTCCCTTTTGCTTGGCCACCCACCGGGATGTGGCTTCTGCCTCCACCTGGCTACTGAAACTAAGGAGGAGTCCTGATGGGATTTGGCAACTGAGGTTCAAAAGTGAGGCCTAAGAGAGAAGCTGAGTATGCCGAGCGGGTTTCTGGTCCAGATGACCTGACTGTGTGTGTGATGGCACCAGAGGGACATAATGGCTCCAGAAAGAGGACTGGGCCCGTGAAAGGGAGGATGAGCTCTGTCATGTTCCTCAACAGCACGGAGCTCATCCTCCCTTAACCATGCAGGAAAAACCTCCAGCATCAAGCCATGGGGGAGAGCAAGGATGGTCATGAAGGAAAGGACAGTGACAGGGCAGAACCAGGACAGTGAACCGCAGGAGGAAAACAGACAGAAACCAGGGTTCTGGAAGGAGGGCGTCAGTTCCCGCTGAAGTGGAGGGAGAATAGCGCTGAAGAAGGGGACCTGTGAGACCCCAAAGTAGGACGAGAAGAGGAGGGACCATGAGCAAGGCGTACAGGGGAAAGGCAGGAAATACTTCTGTGGCCAGGCAGAGCCCCCACAGCACCTAGACCCAGGGCACTATGGTGAACCTGAGTGCAGGGCTGCTGCTCAGAGGTCGGCCCAGGCGCCCTGCAGGGAGAGGGCCCACCACAGAGCATCAGGGGAACTGTTCTTCAAGCACCAGGAAACTGAGCAGCACCCTGCACCTCTCAACACTCCCAACAATCACAGAGAGGGAAGACAACAAACCATAGAGTATGAGAACGACTTTATCTGAAACTGTTTTGAACTGCACTGGGAAGGGGGCAAATGCAGCAGAAGAGAGGAAGCCCTGGCTGAAGGGGATATGGAGTGAACCTGCTTGGCTGCAGCTCCAGGGCTCCAAAGGTAGCAGCTGCTTGTCTTGTAGGAAGATGCTGGCTCCAACCTGTGAAACAGAGCAGGCTCAGGGACTTGCCCCCAGCCAGGGCCAGCCCACAGCCCTCCTAAGCTACCGGGACTGTGGGAAGGGGGATGGTGTGTGCAACACTCACTTCAAAGGTCCTGGAGCTTGTCAGTGAAGAACTGCATGGCCGCTGAAACAAGAGAGGCAGAACTGGGCACTCCAGACCCAGGGAAACAGAAACCCACCTCCCCTCTGTGGGGAACTGCGTAGCTCTGCAACCCAGAACCTCACCAGCCCTGGGACTGACTCACCCATCCGTCACCTGAGTTAAACATGGAAATGCCTTCTAAGGGGGAAAGTGGTTCTCAGGTGTTGGGCCATCCCAGAACCATTCATTCAGAACGTGTTTCAAAGACAGATAAGCCAGCCAGCAAGCAAACACCGTACAAGCCATACCAGGCAGGAGTTAAAGGAAAACACATGCAGTATCTCTAACCATCTCCTTCTCCTAAGAGAAGGAGAGATCTGGGACTCATGGACAAAGGGTATGCAGAGTTCAGACGACACATTGCTGTCTGTGCACATCCCTAGCTGGAAAGACACAGAAGGTTCCAGGGTCAGGCCTGCTTGGTTCTCTTCCCCAGAGGAAATCAGTCCCAGTGACGCCACCGGTACCTGCAGCCCACCCCCGCCCCCCACACCTGCAGAGAGACACCGCTGTCCATCCCTGCCCCAGTAGGGCTCCGTCATACCTAGCTGCTGTGTAAGTTCATCAATTTCCCTCTGCAGCCAGATGCACTAGACCAGCAGACACCGGAGGAAGAGAAATGGTTAGTCTACTCTGGCCTGCTCTCTCCCTGGCCTCCCTCTCTCCCTCAGCCCTTACAGCCCCCATAGCCTGCAGCATGGTGGTGAGGTGGGCTGGCACAGAACCCTCGATGGAAAGGAGGCACCCACTCTCCATGGGGTATGGAAGGTGGAGAGGTCGGGGGTACACCGATATCAGTTTAACCTGGACATGAATCCCACCATCTAGTGTGGACCTGGATTTCTAGGAGCCATACAAAGCATTATTCAAGGACAGCCCTGGGCTCCTGGGGGCAGCTGCTGCCTTTCCAGTCTTGGGGGATGGACAGGTGGCTGCCAGTCACCTGAAAGAGAATACATAATCCAGCTTCCAAGTCTCCCAGTGAGGTGGAAAGGGCCTGGGCCCTTGAGCAGCGGTGAGGCGGGGTGGGGGGGGCGGTGGGGGGCAGGGGGATGAGCTCCGTCGTGTTCCTCAACAGCACGGAAATAAACCTCTGGCGTCAAGTCACGGGGGAAAGCAAGGATGCTCAATGGAAAGGACAGTGACAGGGCAGAACCAGGACAATGAACCCCAGGAGGAAAGAGGAGAGAGATCCGGGCTCTGGAAGGAGACTAAGGTGAGGCAGCATCACCCTCTGCTGGCAACACGTTGCCCCTGCTCTGCCTAGCAACTCCAACTCTCCCTCTGGGACTGTTTTCCCTGTTACCCAGTGTGAGCCCATCTTCACCTGTGGGCCCTATCACTGTGGCTCCGTGTTGGCCGCCAGCAGCGGGGCAGCCACCACCGGCAGGCCCTGGGAGGGGCAGTGTGGCTGGGCAGGACTTAACAGAAAAGGGCTCAGTACCACTGAAAGTCTCCTTCCAGAGTTGGAGTTTGGGGCACTGCTCCAAATCACTCACCCCCACCACACAAATCCCACTCAGAGAGGACAATGTGGCTTCAGACCAGCCCCGCTGACACCCCGTTTCCTGTGGGACAGCTGCCTGGGTGGGCAGGAAAGCCTGGGAACAAGGCTGAGGCCCCAGAGGTGACAGAGCCAGAGGTTTCACCCCCCACCCCCTATCAAGCCCTCAAGATCACTGGAGGGTGCAGGGTGTCTGGGCACAAGGTGTCTCAGGTTCAAGGCCAAGTGCTGTGAGGTTCCTGAACTTGGGGAGCTCTGATATTGGGGTCAGCACTGCTGTACTCTCCATGACACACAGACAGGGAAATCAGCTCTGGTTTGTGTGTGGGAAGCTAAAACAGAAATTTCTGAGTCGGGCTGGCAGTGGGGGTGGATGGTGAGTACACATTGGGAGAAGCTGTGTTAAGGTGGAGACTCCAGACTAATCTCATTAGCACTTTCTGCCTCAGTCAGCCCCAAGACAGGAGGGCTTGCTTAACAGCTAGGGAAGGAGGAATTGGGAAGCTGATGAGTCTACACACCCAAGCTTTGGACCCCACACATTAAGGAGTCCCCTTAACCAAACCAGCTGCCAGCCCTGCCTTCCATCCCAGCTCCTCTATGGGGGAGGGGGCAGGACAACTGCAGAGTGTCCAGAGCCAGGCCTGGCACACACAAAGTACTCCCTTTAATGTGTGCCCCTAAGAGGAGGACCTCAATCTGGCATCTTAGTGTCCCTGGGCTCCCGATGACAGCCCTCGAGCAAGGGATAGAAAGGGCATGGGCAAAGAGGTGTGTGCTGGAAGAGAGGTGGATGGGGGGAGACAGAGGAGAAAGAGGAGGAGGAGAGCAAGGAGGAAAAGGAGTAGAACGCGAAGAGAACCTACTTACTTGGGCCCTTGGGACCTCATCTCTATTTGGGTCATTATCTTCTCTGGCCGCAGCCTGGGACTCCCTGGTTTTCCTTCCTGGAGGTTCCTTCCCAGGGCTGCTGTGCTTGGGTTCCTTGGGTCTTGCGGAGTTCCCCAGGAGCCCCACACCAGACACTGGCGGGAAGTTGGCCGGATCAGGTGGAACTGCTGAGAGTCTCTGCCCCCAGGCAGGAAAGGCTCCCAGCAGCGCCAGTTTTGTTGCAACCCCTAGGGATTTCTTCTCCTGGGACACCTTCCTTCCCAGAGGGCCCCGGGGTAGGGGCCCTGTAACTGCAGCTCCTGAACAGCTGGGCCTGATCCCCACCTTTCCCCATACCATACTCTGCATTTTCTTCAAGGAAGACATGTCCAGCTCTCCCATGGCCGGCCTCTCCATGGCTGGGGTGAGACTGCATGCAGGGAGCAGAGGTCAGGAGAGGTCCCTGAACGTGAAAGTAACTCTCCTTGCGGTGCATACTCGGGCGTCTGCCAAGTGTCTGCTGGCTTCTCGGGGCTTCCGGGCTTGGCCTGGCTTCCTTCTTTGGTGTGAATGATCACCGTAATCACAGGTAAGCCGCTGCTCGCATCTGCGGAATCAGAGTCGTGGGTAGACAGCCTGGCACGGCCTTCCGCGGAGATCACGGGGATCCGCTTGGACGCTCAAACTGCTCTTCGAGCCCCTTTCCCGGTTCTCCCAGGCTGGTCCTGACCCAGGGCTACTGAGGTGGAGAGGGCGGATGGAGTCCTGCTGCCATTCTCCCGGGCTGGGGCTCAGCGCGCCTCTCCCACTGGAACGGACCTCCAGGTCCGTGCGGATGTCAGCGGACCCTTCGGCAGCGGAGCCTTCTGCGGACAGGTGTCCCTGGACGCTAGGCGGCAGCAGGATAGAGCAGGATAGAGGTTCGTCAGCCAGGTAGGACGAATAGTCCACACTGTCCCCTTTGTCATGGACCGGGGTGCCAGGTCGGCCTTCCTGGCCCCAGAGCACCACCCTTCCCTGCTCTATCATTTCCCTCTCAGGCTCGAAGCTGAAGCCCTCGGGATCTGTAAATCCGCCCTTGCCCTCACCGCTGCGCTTCGTCCCCAAATGGAGGCATCGGCAGTGGCCTTGGCCACGTGGGGCTCTGAGGCTGGTGGTGTGGGGGCCGGCCTGCTTGCCACCCTCTGGGCGGAAACAAGCCTCGCAAACGGACACCTCATCAGGGGAGCTCCTGGCGGCATTCCAGACAGCCTGGACTGTGGGGAGACCGTCGTCCTGGTAGCCGAGGGAGGGGAGAGCCAAGCCCAGCCAAACCCAGCCGAGCGGGCCATGAGACAGGAACAGCGAGGCCTTTGGGGCACTCCCGCCCTCACCAAAGTCTGCTCACGATGTCCCTGACCACGCGTGGCTTCTGGACACCCTCGAGGCCTACGCCTTGCCTTCTTACTGTCCCACGCCTTCTCATCGGTCCATCCACCACCAACCAGCATGCCCCTTGTTGGGAGAGGCCTCTGGGATTTACCCAATCAGGAGGCAGACTCTTGGATTGCCTGGAGGCCTGTCGTTTGACTGACTGGGTGTGCTTGGGTCGTGTCTTGGGGCCAGTGCCCACTGGAGCTCTCCATCCACCTCTTTCTTCCTGTCCTGCCACCTCTGGCTGGGCAGTGAGAGCCATGTCTCTGAGCCCCAGTGTCCCATTTGTAAGGTGGAGGTGGAGGGGAAAGCTGCCCCCAGCTCATCGGCTTGGGAGAGTAAATGTCGTGATGCACGCAAAGCACCCAGAGCACAGAGGAGCTGCAAGCCTCCATTCCACACCAAGAGCCAGCCCCGATGGGAACACGGTCAGGGAGGCCCACAGTCAAGAAACAAGGGGTTTAGGGTTGTTTCTGCTAGTGCTGCAAAAATCACCATTGTCGTTTTCCTAGGAGTTCACTGTGCTGAACCTGTAACGGCTTGGGGTAGCATGGACGTGTTGACCATGCTTCCGTCCATGAACGTGGGATGTGTCTTCATTTATTTGTCTTCTGTATCTTTCATTAGTGTTTGATCAGTTTCAGTATGCACACCTTACACCTCCCTGGATAAGTGTGTTCCAAACAAAGTGTTTTGTTCTTGTCCTGGTATTCTAAATACGTTGGTTTCCCGGGTGTCTTTTCTGGATACTTTGTTGTTCGAGCACAGAAAAGTCAGTGATTTTCGCATGTTGCTTTTCCATTCTGCAAGTTTGCAGACGTTGTCTATTGGTTTTGATTGTTTTTTGGTGCAGTGTACATTAGGGTGTTCTCTATGTGAAATCATGTCATCTGCAAGCAGAGATAATTGAGCTTCTTACTTTCCAATTTAGACTCCTCTTATTCTTTTTTTACACTACGTGATTAAATCAGCACGTGGCTGCGAGTCCCACGTGTGTGTGTGTGTGTGTGTGTGTACGAGCGTGTGAGGGCTGGCGCCCCTGTATGCCCCAACTTGGGAATCAAATTAATCAGGGATGCTCTCCCTTGAGGGAGAAAGCCTGATTCACGGAGTGAAGGCAGTGGTGAAGGATCCCTGAAGGCTCCAATGCGCAAAAGCAGGGCTGTGATCTACCTTAAACAACAGATGTTTTTCAGTTCTAAAACCTAGGAGGGCATGGAGTGGGACAAACTCTTAGAAATAAAAAATTCCAACCTGCCAAACCACCACACCCACGTGCCAATCAACCCTCGTGGGCACAGCCACTTGCGATTTGATCACCTATTCTAAGAAAAAAAGGAAGCAAATTGGAAACTAAGAAGCTCAATTATCTCTGCCTGCAGATGACATGATCATACATGGAGAAAACACTAAGGTACACTGCACCCAAAAACGGTCAAAACCAACAAACAAAGTCAGCAAAGTTACAGAGTGCAAAAGCAATGTGAAAATCACTCGCATTTCTATGCTGGAACAATGAGGTATACGAAAAAGACACCAGGAAACCAACGTATTTAGAATACCAGGGCAAGAGCAAAACCCTTTGGAATACGTTTATCCACGGAGGTGAAAAGTGTGCACACTGAAACCAAACACTGATGAAACATGCAGAAGACCAATAAATGCGGACATATCCTGTGTTCATGGACGGGAAGACAGTTAACAGGTAGGTACTACCCAGAGCCGTTACAGATTCAATGTGGTGAGTGCCTAGGAAAACGAGAATAGTGCTTTTCACAGCACTAGTGGAAACAACCCTAAAGCCCCTGCTTCTTGACTGTGAGCCTCTCTGCCCATGTTCATATCAGGTGCTGGATCTTGCTGTGGAACAGAGGCTTGCAGTTCCTCTGTGTGACCGGTGCTACTCATGCATCACGAAGAGGGCCGTCACCAGACATCGAATCTGCCAGCACCTTTACCTTGAACTTCCCAGTCTGCAGAACTGTGGGAAACAAACATTCGTTCTTTAAGCCACCCGGTCTGTGTACTTTGTTATAGCAGCCTGAACTGATTAAGATACTGATCATCGGCCGGGCGCGGTGGCTCAAGCCTGTAATCCCAGCACTTTGGGAGGCCAAGATGGGCGGATCACGAGGTCAGGAGATCGAGACCATCCTGGCTAATACGGTGAAACCCCGTCTCTACTAAAAAATACAAAAAAAAAAAAAACTAGCCGGGCGATGAGGCGGGCGCCTGTAGTCCCAGCTACTCGGGAGGCTGAGACAGGAGAATGGCGTGAACCCGGGAGGCGGAGCTTGCAGTGAGCTGAGAGCCGGCCACTGCACTCCAGCCTGGGTGGCAGAGCAAGACTCCGTCTCAAAAAAAAAAAAAAAAAAGATACTGATCATCAGGGAAATACAAATGAGAATCACAATATTGCATCACCCTGTTCGGGTGACCACTATAAAAACAACAACAACAACAAAAAAAAACAAAACTGGAACCCTTGTACACTAGTGGGGATGTGAAATGGTGTGCCCACTATTAAAAACAGTATGAAACTTTCTCCAAGATATAAAAATAGAAATACTTAAATATGACCCATAAATCCCACTTCTGAGTAAATATCCAGAAGACCTGAAAAATGATCTTGAATATATATTTGCACACCCATGTTCACAGCAGTATTACTCACAATAGCCAGGAGGCAGAAACAACCTGACTCTCCATGAATGGATGCATGGATCTTTACAATGCAGCATATACATCCAGTGAATATTATTTGGCCTTTTAAAAAGGAAAATCCTGTCATATGATACAACATGAATGAAACTTCAGGACATTATGCTAAGTGAAATAAGCCAGTCACAAAAAGAAAAACATTGCATGATTATACTTATATGAGGTACTTTAAAAAGTCAAACTTTTAGAAACAAAAAGTAAAAGGGTGATTGCCAAGGGCTGCGGAGAGCAGGGGAAAGGGGTGTAGTTGTTCAGTGGGTGTAGATCAGTTTTGCAGGATGAAAAAGTTCTAGAGATCAGTTGCACAATAAGATTCATATAGGGAATACTACTGTACTGTATACTTAAAAATGATTAAGATGATATGTTTTATGTTTTTTTACCACAATGAAAAAAGTTCTACCTAGAGAAATTAGGTAAGAAAAAATACCAAAGGGCGTTCAAACTAGAAAGAGAGATGTAAAATTATCTCTATTCACAAACGACACAATTCTGTACATAGAAAATCTGAAAGAATCTAAAAACCATTACTAAAGCTAATAAACAAATTAATGCACAAATTCAACAAGGTTGCAGAGAATAGGATGGATCAAAATGCAAAAATTATAAAAAATACTGTATGATTCCATTTATATGAGGTACCTAGAGTAATCTAATTCATATCGACAGAAAGTAGAATGCTGTGTGCCAGCATCTGAGTAGGGGAAGAGGAAATGTGGGGGTTATTTCATGAGTACATAGTTTCCATTTGGGAAGATGAAACAACTTGTAGAGACAGATAGTGGTGACAGTTGTACAGCAATAGGGATGTAGTTAATACTACTAAACTGTATGCTTAACAATAGTTAAAGTTATACATTTATAAATTTCTTTGTAACAAGAAAACAGATTTACTGATTTTAAGAGAAAGGACACTATTTTGTTTTGAAAAAGACAGGAAAGCTAGCCTGAGTACATGTCTGAAATACTCAGAAAAATCCTACTCGTATCTTTAGTACATTCCAATAATTTGTTTAAACAACACACTAAAAGTTAATAAATATTTTTATAATTCTAAAAGTCTCACAGTTATTGTACAATGCAAATCACCCACAAGCTATTATTTAGCTCATGGCAATTTTGTGAGAATATGATGTATAAAAGATTTAGCGTTTCTCACAAAAATCACATCAGGAAATACATATTTACAAAACCAAATACCTTATACAAAAACCCATCATGTTATTTAGTAAATGTGTTTTTAAATAGTTAAGAAGTTTATTTGGCTGGGCTCGGTGGCTCATGCCTGTAATCCCAGCACTTTGGGAAGCCAAGGCGGGTGGATCACCTGAGGTCAGGAGTTCAAAATCAACCTGGCCAAGATAGTGAAACCTACCCTTTATTAAAAATACAGAAATTACAGGGACGTGGTGGCAGGCGCCTGTAATCCCAGCTACTTGGGAGACTGAGGCAACAGAATCACTTGAACCCAGGAAACGGAGGTTGGGGTGAACTGAGATCGCACCACTGCACTCCAGCCTGGGCGACAGAGTGAGATTCCATCTCAAATAAAAAAATAAAAATAAAAAGTTTATTCAACTGTAGTCCAAACTTGGAAAAGAATATTATATTATCACACATGTACTATCTCTATGAAAGTTGCTTACCACATTCATATAACATAGCCAGACAATTATAAAATGTGTTCAGTATCTTTTAGTGTTACTATGTTTCTATGCTTACGGGAGTGAATAATGCAATCTGCCTAATTTAAGTGAAATTTAAATGATGGCACTTAAAAAATACAGTATCTTAAAAAAACACAATGAAATAAGTTTTGGTTTCTGGTTCCAAAATGGTGGCATAGGTGGAAGCTGGCTTCACTGCACCTCACAGAAAAACAAAAACAAATATATGAAGCCAAGATTATCACCTGCAATATCCCTGAACTCAACTATGAGGATGAGTCAGTTCCCAGGGCCACAGAGAAGTGAAAAAACTCCAAGCACACAATAAGAGAATTGGATTTCCATATCTGCAACACCTTCCCCCTAAATCTGCTTGGCACCACGTGTATGGAAAATTTCCCTTGAGTCATGGTTTCTTCACTGGAAGAACTGATACTGAGGTGACGGTCAGCTTCCGCACCATCTTGGGTTCCCTGACAGGAGACCTGTTCCTGACTCAACCCACAGGAAGCATCATGAGTGCCTGAGGGGAGAAATGTCCCTGAAGACAGCCAGAGACAAAACGGGGAGGCAGAACTATCATCCTCAGCCCTGGAACCTCTGCTCTGTAACTCAGCCAGAGGAGATGCCAAATCAGAGTGGTTGTTCAGCAGCGCCACACTGTAGGTGGTATGTTCCACAGGCCTCCTGGACTTGGACCCTTAGCCAGATCTTCCAAACTGCCAAGATATCACTTTTGGGACCTTCCCCTTTCTGGATGGGCAGCACTCTGATCATTTGCTTGAGACAAGGCAAACTTGGGCTTAAGGCACCATCTAATGCTGTAAAGGAGGCAGTGGCCTAGCAGAAAAAAATGACATTCAACAGGTAAATTACACAAAATCTCTAAGCAAACATAAAAATCCAAACAAGCCAGACAGAGAAGACTGGAATAAATAACGAATCCTTTAGGTATTTTATTTGTAACTGCTGTGAATGAAATTACATTCTTGATTTCTTTTTCAGAGTGTTCACTGTTGGCATATAGAAATGCTACTGATTTATGTGTGTTGATTTTGTATCCTGCAACTTATGTGAATTTGTTCATCAGTTAGAATTATTTATTGGTGGACTCGTTAGGTTTTTGCAAATACAAGATCATGTCATCTGCAAACAAGTGGAAGGATAATTACCAGAGGGTGGAAAGGGTAGTGAGGTGTGAGGAAGAGTTAGGGGTCTGTATGTTCCTTCTATACTCAGTTTTGTGAGGGCTTTCACCATAAAGGAATTTTGAATTTTATCCAATGCTTTTTTACAGCATCAATTGAAATGATCATATGGCTGTTGTCCTTCATTCTGTTGATATAGTGTATCACACTGATTGATCTCCATATGTTGAACCATCCTTGGATCCCAGGAATAAATCCCACTTGGTCATGATGATGACTGAACGCCTTTCCTCTAACATTTGGAACACAACAAGATGCCCACGTTCACCCCTTTTTTTCAACATGGTACTGGAAGTCCTACCTAGAGTGATCAGACAGGAGAAAGAAATAAAAGGCATCCAAAGATCAGATGGTCGTAGATGTGTGGTGTCATTTCTGAGGCCTCTGTTCTGTTCCATTGGTCTATATCTGTTTTGGTACCAGTACCATGCTGTTTTGGTTGCTGTAGCCTTGTAGTATAGTTTGAAGTCAGGTAGCATAATGCCTCCAGCTTTGTTCTTTTTGCTTAGGATTGTCTGGCTATGCGGGCTCTGTTTGGGTTCCATATGAACTTTAAGGTAATTTTTTTCCAATTCTGTGAAGAAAGTCATGGTAGTTTGATGGGGATAGCACTGAAGCTATAAATTAGTTTGGGCAGTATGGCCATTTTCACGATATTGATTCTTCCTATCCACGAGCCTGGAATGTTCTTCCATTTGTTTGTGTCCTCTTTTATTTCTTTGAGCAGTGGTTTGTAGTTCTCCTTGAAGAGGTCCTTCACATCCCTTGTAAGTTGGATTCCTAGGTATTTTATTCTATTTGTAGTAATTGTGAATGGGAGTTCACTCATGATTTGGCTCTCTGTTTGTCTATTATTGGTGTATAAGAATGCTTGTGATTTTTGCACATTGATTTTGTATCCTGAGACTTTGCTGAAGTTGCGTATCAGCTTAAGGAGATTTTGGGCTGAGATGACAGGGGTTTCTAAATATACAATCATGTCATCTGCAAACAGAGACAATTTGACTTTCTCTTTTCATAATCAAATACCCTTTATTTCTTTCTCTTGCCTGATTACCCTAGCCAGAACTTCCAACACTATGTTGAATAGGAGTGGTGAGAGAAGGCATCTTTGTCTTTTGCTGATTTTCAAAGGGAATGCTTCCAGTTTTTGCCCATTCAGTATGATATTGGCTGTGGGTTTGTTATAAATAGCTCTTATTGTTTTGAGATACGTTCCATCAATACCTAGTTTATTGAAAGTTTTTAGCATGAAGGGGTGTTGAATTTTGTCAAAGGCCTTTTCTGCATCTATTGAGATAATCATGTGGTTTTTGTCTTTGGTTCTGTTTATGTGATGGATTACGTTCATTGATTTGTGCATGTTGAACCAGCCTTGCATCCCAGGGATGAAGCCAACTTGATCGTGGTAGATAAGCTTTTTGATGTGCTGCTGGATTCGGTTTGCCAGGATTTTACTGAGGACTTTCGCATCGATGTTCATCAGGGATATTGGCCTAAAATTCTCTGTTTTTTTGTTGTGTCTCTACCAGGCTTTGGTATCAGAATGATGCTAGCCTCATAAAATGAGTTAGGGAGGGTTCCCTCTTTTTCTATTGATTGAAATGGTTTCCGAAGGAATGGTACCAGCTCCTCTTTGTACGTCTGGCATGGGGAAAGGATTCCCTATTTAATAAATGGTGCTGGGAAAACTGACTAGCCATATGTAGAAAGCTGAAACTGGATCCCTTCCTTACACTGTATACAAAAATTAACTCAAGATGGATTAAAGACTTAAATGTTAGGCCTAAAACCATAAAAACCCTAGAAGAAAATGTAGGCAATACCATTCAGGACATAGGCATGGGCAAAGACTTCATGACTAAAACACAAAAGCAATGGGAACAAAAGCTAAAACAGACAAATGGGATCTAATTAAACGAAAGAACTTCTGCACAACAAAAGAAACTATCATCAGAGTGAACAGGCAGCCTACAGAATGGGAGAAAATCTTTGCAATCTACCCATCTGACAAAAGGCTAATATCCAGCATCTACAAAGAACTTAAGCAAATTTACAAGAAAAAACAAACAACCCCATTGAAAAGTGGGGAAAGGATATAAACAGACACTTCTCACAATAAGACATTTATGCATCCAGCAGACACATGAAAACATGCTCATCATCACTGGCCATCAGAGAAATGCAAATGAAAACCACAGTGAGATACCATCTCACACCAGTTAGAATGGCGATCATTAAAAAGTCAGGAAACAACAGATGCTGGAGAGGATGTGGAGAAATAGGAATGCTTTTACACTGTTAGTGGGAGTGTAAATTAGTTCAACCATTTTGGAAGACAGTGTGGCGATTCCTCAAGGATCTAGAACTAGAAATATCATTTGACCCAGCAATCCCATTACTGGGCATATAGCCAAAGGATTATAAATCATTCTACGATAAAGACACATGCACACGTATGTTTATAGTGGCACTATTCACAATAGCAAAGACCTGGAACCAACCCAAATGTCTGTCAATGATAGACTGGATTAAGAAAATGTGGCACATATACACCATGGAATACCATGCAGCCATATAAAAGGATGAGTTCGTGTCCTTTGCAGGGACATGGATGAAGCTGGAAACCATCATTCTCAGCAAACTATCACAAGAACAGGAAAACAACACTGCATGTTCTCACTCATAAGTGAGAGTTGAACAATGAGAACACTCGGACTCAGGGCGGGGAACATCACACACCAGGCCGGTCAGGAGGTTGGGGTTTGGGGAGGGATAGCACTAGGAAAAATACCTAATGTAGATGATGAGTTGATGGGTGCAGCAAATCAATATGGCACATGTATACCTATGTAACAAACCTGGATTTTGTACACATATAACCCAGAAGTTAAAGTATAATTTTATACATATGTGATAAAAAGGAATCCAAATTAGAAAGAAAGAAGTCAAGTATCAATGTATTGTTGAATTCAGTTTGCTAGTATTTTGCTGAAGATTTTTGCATCAATATTTATGAGAGAAATTGGCCTGTAGCTTTCTTCTTCTTTTTTTTTTTTTTTTTTCTTTAATGTGTCTTTGTCTGTTTTTTGGTATCAGGGCAATCATGGCCTCATAGAATGAGTTTGAAACTATTTCCTCTTCCTCTGTTTTTCAGAATAGTTTGAGTAGGATTAATATTAGTTCTTCTTGATGTTTTTTTCCTTTTTGATGTAGGTGCTTTTAGATATACACTTCTCTCTCAGTACTGCTTTTGCTGTATCCCGTAGTTTGAGTATGTTGTGTTTTCATCATCATTCGTTTCAAGAAATTTTAAATTTCCTCCTTAATTTCTTCAGTGACCCACTGGCCATTCAGGAGCATACTGTTTAATTTCCATGTGTTTGTATAGTTTCTAAAATGCTTGTAGTTATTCATCTCTAGTTTTAGTCCATTGTGGTCAGAGAAGATGTCTGATATTGTTTCGATTTTTGAATGTTTTAAGATTGTGACCTCATCTGGTCTATCCTTAAGAATGATCCATGTGCTGAGGAAAATAATGTGTATTCTGCAGCATTGGATGAAATGTTCTGTAAGTATCGATTACATCCATTTGCCCTATAGTGCAGATTAAATCTGATGTTTCTTTGTTGATTTCCTGTCTGGAAGATCTAATACTGAAAGTGGAATGTTGAAGTCTCCAGCTATTATTGTATTGGAGTCTATTCCTCTCTTTAGCTCTAGTAATATTTGCTTTATATATCTGGGTGCTCCAGTGTTGGGTGCATATATATATATATATATACCATTGTTATATCCTCTTGCTCAATTGACACCTTTATCATTATGATGACCTTCTTTATCTCTTCTTATAGTCTTTGTCTTGAAATCTATCTTGTCTGACATAAGTATAGCTACAGGTTCTCTTTTTTTGTTTTCCATTAGCATGGAAGATTTCTTTCCTTTCTTTTATTTTCAGTTTATGTTTGTCTTTATAGTTGATGTGTGTTTCTTATAGAAAACAGATTATTGGGTCTTCCAAAAATATTTATTCAGCTACTCTACATCATTTGATTGGAGAGTTTAGTTCATTTACATTCAATGTTACTATCGATAAGTAAGGACTTGCTCCTTCCAATTTGTTATTTCCTTTCTGGTTGTTTTGTAATCTTCTTTTCCTTCTTTTCCTCCTGTCTTCCTTTTACAGAAGATGATTTTCTCTGGTGGTGAAATTTAATTTCTTGCTTTTTATTTTTTATGTATTCATTTTATGTTTTTCCACTTGAGGTTACCATGAGGCTTCCAGATACCATTTTATAACCCATTATTTTAAACTGATGACAACTTAGCACTGATTGTATACACAAACAAGGGAAAAGATAACTTATGAAAATTCAACACTTTAACTTCATCTGCCCACTTTTAAACTTTTGTTGTTTCTCTTTGTGTCTTATTGTACTAAGTCTTGAAAAGTTCTCATAGTTACTAATTTTTTACACAGTGTTTTTCTGTGTGTAGTTCGTTGTTAAAATTTGGTGTTCCTGCAGGAGGAGCAATCAATGGAGGTTTCCATTCCAGCTTCTTGCTCTACCCTCCCCATTACATTCCTTAACTTCACAAATTCAGCTTGATTCCTTTTAACTACTTCAATATCATTGTTAAATTTATCTGATAGATTTCTGAATTCCCTCTGTGTGTTATTTTGAATTTCCTTCACTTGCCTCAAAACAGCTATTTTGAATTACTTATCTCAAAGGTCACATATCTTTATTCTCCAGGCCTGGACCCTGGTGCCTTCTTTAGTTCATTTGGTGAGGTCATGTTTACCTGGATGGTCTTGATGCTTGTGGATGTTCATCGGCACCTGGGCATTGAAGAGTTCAGTATTCATTGTAGTCTTTGCAGTCTGGGCTTGTTTGTACCCATCTTTCTTCGGAAGGCTTTCCAGATATTCAAAGGGAACTGGGTGTTGTAATCTAAATTGTATCTGCATTAGGGGTACCCCAAGTCCAGTAACACTGTGGCTCTTGCAGACTTGTAGAGGTACTGCCTTGGTGGTCTTGGATAAGATCCAGAAGAATTCTCTGAATTACCAGACAGAGACTCTTGTTTTCTTCCCTTATTTCTCCCAAGCAAACTCTCAATCTCTCTCTCTCTCTCTCTCTCTCTCTCTCTCTCTCTCTCTCTCTCTGTCTGTCTCTGCCCCTCGCCCCTGGCATTTCTTGCTATCGCTCTTGCTGTCATTCTATCTTGCTCTCTCTTGCTCTTGCTCTCTCTCTGTGCTGAGACACCTTGACCTGCAGGTGGGGTGACACAATCCCCCCTGTGGCCACCACCACTGGGACCTTGCTGGGTCAGACCTGAACCCAGCACTGCACTGAGTCTCACCCATTACCTGGCTGTAACCAGTACCCGACTATTGCCTATGTTTACTCAAGGCTGGAGGACTCTACAATCAGCAGGTGGCAAAGCCAGCCAGGCCTGAGTCTTCTTCCGGGTGGCGAGTTCCCCCAGATCCCAGGTGGGTCCAGAGATGCCCTCCAGGAGCCAGGGACCGGAGGCAAAAACCTTAGAAATCTACCTTGTGCTCTACACTATTGCAGCTAAGCTGCCACTCAAACCACAAGACAAAGTCCTTCCCACTCTTCCCTACCCTTTCCACAGGCAGAGAAGCCTCTAACTGTGGCCACCACCACTGCAGGCCCACAGCAAGTATTGCCAGGCTACTGCTTGGGTTCACTTCAGACTGAAGTGTTCCTCAGTCATCTGTGGTGAATACTGCCAGGCCTGGGACTCACTTTTCAGGGCAGTGGGCTCTCCTCTGGCCCACGGAAGGTCCAAAAATCCCATGCAAGGACCAGGACCTGAACTCAGGGACCCCAAGTGCTCACTTCTGCTCTGCCCCACTGTGGCCAAGCTGGCACCTAAGGTGCAAGACAAGGTCCCCTTTACTCTTCCCTCTGCTATTCTCCTGGAGAAACTGTCTCTGCCCATAGCCACCGCAGCTGAGAAAGTGCTGGGTCTCCCCTGAAGCCAACATGTCTCAGAATCTCACTCAGGGCCCGTGGTAAACTACCTGGGTATCATTGCAGGTTGCTCAGGGCCCAAGGGCTCTTTAGTCAGCAGGTGACGGATCCTGTCAGGGCTGAGCCCTTCCCTTCAAGGCAGCAGATTCCCATCTGGCCCAGGGTGTGTCTAGAAATGTCATCCACGAGCTAGACCCTGAAATGGGGGCCTCAGGACTCTGCCCAATGCTGTATCCTACTGTCACTGAGTTGATGTCCAAGATGCAACACAAAGTCTTCTTTATGCTTCCCTCTCCTCTCCTCAAGTGAAGGAAGGAGTCTCTCCTGGAACTCTGAGCTGTGCTGCTGGGTTGGG
>NW_022681471.1:71506944-71519490 GCF_009764315.1 Trachypithecus francoisi
TAAAGCACACTTTAAGGCCACTGAAGAGACTTGACAGGCCGGAACCATGGCTCACGCCTGTAATCTCAACACTTTGGGAGACCTAGGCGGGTGTGATGGCTTGAGCTCAGGAGTTCCAGACCAGCCTGGTCAACACTGTGAAACTTTGTCTCTACAAAAGCATTTTAAAATTAGCTAAGCATGGTGGCGCATGCCTGTAGTCCAAGCTACACGAGGTCCAAGCTGAAGCTTGGAGGATGGCTTGAGCTGGAGGTCGAGGCTGCAGTGAGCTGGGGTCGTGCATTGCCTATCAACCTGGGCGACAGAGGGAGACTCTGTCTCAAAGAGACTTGACTACTAATGCAAAGTATGATGTTTGGTTGGAAAGAGAATTTTGTTAGAAAGCAGCCATGAGGGACACTATGGGACCATGGGGAAAATCGAAAATGTTTCATGTGATTCTACAGTAGAAAACTGTGTGATCTCAATGTTACATTTCCTGAGTGTCCTGATGCATTAAGGTTTTGTGGGAGACCATGCTTCTTTGTAGGCGATACATGCTGCAATATTTAGGGATAATGGATCTAACTGATTCAAATGGATCTCAGACGATTCCACAAAACATGAAAAATAGAAGCACGCGTACATGCTCAGAGAACGACGGGAGTGCAGGATGGAGGGAGGGATGAAGCAAATGTGAGAAAATGGTAACAACTGGAGGATCCAGTAGAAGAATACATGTATGGGTGCTCCTCTGGCTTTTTGTGCAACTCTCCCATGGCTCCCTAATTTTAACAAATGCCATCTGGGATGAAGGGGGATACTGGACCATTTTATTCCAGTCAGTTTGAAAACAAAGCAAAAGGTAACCAGTCGCTAGAAACAAAACCCGCCAAGACTGACACAAGAAGGCACAGCCAACCTGAACCGTTCCAAATCGTTACAGAAAGATATCAGTAGTCACAGGCTTTCCACTAATAAATCCAGATTCCCCATCACATTCTGACAAACAGCCTAGAATACATATCTTCCATTTGGACACAAACTCGTGCAGAAAATTGAAAGGGAGGGGCCGGGCGTGGTGGCTCACGCCTGTAATCCCAGCACTTGGGAGGCTGAGGCAGGTGGATCACGAGGTCAGGAGATCGAGACCATCCTGGCTAACAAGGTGAAATCCCGTCTCTACTAAAAATACAAAAAAAAAAAAAAAAATAGCTGGATGTGGTGGCAGGCGCCTGTATCACAGCTACTTGGGAGGCTGAGGCAGGAGAATGGTGGTACCTGGGAGGCAGAGCTTGCAGTGAGCCAAGATCGTGCCACTGCAGTACTCCAGCCTGGGCAACAGAGCGAGACTACGTCTCAAAAAAAAAAGGAGGAACAATCCTCCACTCACTGTATGAGCTTGGCATAACCTCAATAACCAAATCCTGCAAGGAACCTAGAGAATATTACGAAGAGTCACAGGCTCATGATATAGAAGTAAAAATCAGTACCAGAATCTTAGCACACGGAAGCCTACAGGATATGAAAAGGAAAATACCTAATATGGCATGACTAATATCGGCTTCATCTCAGAAATATGAACTTAATTTCCCTTCAGAAAATACAGTGGTATAATTCTCCACATTAACAGATTCAGGGAGAGAAACACGCTCTTCTTAGTCACAAAAGGTATTGACTAAATATCATTATCCATTCGAGATGTATTGCTGACATTATGATTTCCTAAAAAGTTAGGACTATTGGGCTATAACTTACTTAGAAGTCTATGAGATCTTGTAAATGCATATGGCTGTAGAAACACCAGCACAATATATATAGATATAGAGCATCGCCATCTCCCCCAAGTTCCCCACGCCCTCTGGTAGTGAACTCCTGGTCTTACCCTCAGACCCTGGCAACTACCAGTCTGTTTTTTCTGTTCCTAGAATTTGCCTTTTCCAGAATGTCATATAAGTGGAATCACACAGTACGTAGCATGCGTATTTGGCTTCTTCAGAGAAAGACACTCAGATCGCAATTCTCTAAAGGTGCAATGTACAGTTTCATGACCTGGGTAGTAGTTACCTGGCTTGATCACCTTATACCTGTCAAATGGCCGGCTTCTGAGTTATCCCAGTGTGTGTGTGTGTGTGTGCATGCGTGTATGTGTGAGAGAGAGAGTGTATGTGTGTGTTGTGTATTGTGTTTCAAACATATAATTTTACATTTGGCTGCCTCTAACTTTTATATGTTGGTGAGTGTTATTAAATGGCAATTATTATACTTAAGAAAGTGAGTGATTATTGGAAAAGTCAGCATGTGATTTCCTCTGGGTGTGCAAAGGGGGGTAGTGATCGGGATGGGGCAAACAGGAGGGTTCCAAAACCTGCTAACGTTCTATTCCTTGCTCTGCATGGTAGTGGCCTGGCTTCAACATTGCACAATCACATGGGCGCCGTTCACGCTGGATCAGGGCGGGGCACCCTGGAATCCCACAGACAGAGTTTGCATGCCACCCTGGCGGCCACAGCCTACGCAGCCGTACCTGGCAAATACTGGTGTTGGCCTCATCCTTTGAGGAAAAGGATAATGGGAAAATGTGTGGGGAAAAGGAGGAGTTCTTGGCTTGGAGGCTGAGGACAGACGTGCATGAGGTTGCCTGAATTCACCCAAGAGTGTGTTCCAGGCAGGCTAAAGTTAATGGCTGTTACTTACCATGACCACTATGATCCTATGGTTGCCATCTCACATCTCCATGTGCCGTGCCCTGGGCCTCCGCCACAGCCTGGAAGGCCACCCCTGGGGACTGTGGCTGGCGGGCGTGCTAGGAGACTCACACACCTTCGGCCCTACCTGGAGTCTGAAGAGGAGAACGCTCTTTTCTGCCCAACAGAGTAAGAGGTCTCATACGAAATATACCTGTGGCAGCCCTGGCACCAGGTGTGGGTGGGATTCTGCTCAGGGCTCCGCCACCGTGGCTGCATTGAGGGCAGGCACGCAGCTCACCAGACCTCCGGAGCACGTCTGAGCTGAGTGGCAGGACAAGGCGGGAGGGGGTTTAAGTCTCTCCAGGCTGGACCCCACAATCCTCTTGGTGGGAAAGGAGGCTTGAGGGAAAAGCAAAAGGGGATCACTGAATGGGAGGGGCTCAACCTCCTCCTCTCCACTGGGGCCCAGATGGATTCCTCTAATCCGAGAGCCTCGTATTCTGCACTTATTTCCCCTAGAAGCGGAAGGCTCCGCCCGACCATGGCCTGGAGTGTACATGTTACAGCCCCATTATTGTGTGGGAGGTAGTCTGAATAGGGAACCGAGGTGGTGTGCTGAGAGGCAGGGCTTGCAAATCCAGCCACCGGGGGATGGGTTCATGCCTTCCATGACTGTCCACGGGCTTCTCCCCTTCCACACTGTGTCGACCATGGCCCATGCCCCCCGGGGCAGTGACTGGGTCTGGAGTTCTTCCCCCACCAGAACTTGCCTAGATGTCTCAAGTGGTAAAAACCCAAGCTGGAGAGTCCCTGACACACGTCTTTCCCCAGACACCAGTCTACTGTGTTGTCCCTGAAGAAACAACCACCTATGTCAGGGCTAAAGCCTTGGCCTGAGGAATGAAGCCAACCCTCTCAGGCAAGGGGTTCGATGTCGATGGGGTATGTCCCCACCACTGTGGGTAAATAGAGATGTAAACAGAGATGTTTACATCTCTGAGGCCCATGATTGGCCCTCCACGTACGTGATGGTCTCACCCCGTCCCGGCAGTGAGACACAGTGAGAGTATGTGGGAAGGCGGTACCCAGCCTGACCAGCTGTCCCAGGGTAGTCCCTCTTTCTGGCTTTCCACCTGCACTGTTCCCACCCTGCCTGTGTCTCCCTTACCTCAAGTCATGGCACCTTCCCATGGGAGCTCCCTGCTTCCTAGATGAAACATCAACCAGCGACTCTGAGCATTATCACTGCACCCACACACGGAGTGCTGATACATCCCATTCATCCTGCGGAGGATTGGGAGCCTACTGTGGCACCTCCAGCATTCTGAGAGCCCGACACCCATCGCTGTGTTTGGCGAAGTCCCATTTGTTCCACTCTGCACCCTCCTAGGTGTTAGAATTGAACAACACCTCTTGTCAAAGGTAGATCCCAGCCCTGCTTTTGCGCATTTGATCCTTCATGGATCCTTCATCACTGCTTTCACTCCGTGAATCAGCCCTTTCTTGCTCAAGGAAGAGCACCCCCAATTAATTTGATTCCCAAGCGGGTGCATGCAGGGGCATGCTCATGCAGGCGCGCACGTGCGCGTGCACACACACACACAGACACACACATACTAACCTTGAGTGGTATCTGCATTTCTATTGTCTTTGTCTAATCAACACCCAGTCTCTTGGCGATGGGAGCAGGGAGAACCTACACACACCTCCTCACTGGAATAGGAATCTGCTCCTGAATCTGGGGCCCACCCAGTCCAGGATTGTGGCTGAAG
The DNA here is from genome assembly GCF_009764315.1 of Trachypithecus francoisi. NCBI lineage: Eukaryota > Metazoa > Chordata > Mammalia > Primates > Cercopithecidae > Trachypithecus > Trachypithecus francoisi. The sequence goes on from NW_022681471.1 coordinate 71,511,386, forward strand.
GTAGTGGGCGATCCCAACTGTCAGGGAGGGTGAAGGCAGAATAGGGACCTCAAGGAAATCTCGTGTGACCTCGAGAGCAGTCTGGAAGACTGAGCAGGGACATGGAAATATCACATGAATAAAAACCTGTGAACTTGGGGGTGGTGAAATGATATTTCACGGGGACCATCCAAGACCAGCCAGGCCTAGCATCGACACTTGCCCTGGAAAGCAGCGGCCATTTTCAAATCAAGGGTATGGAGCTGACAGGCTGCTGAAGGGACTGTTGGCTGCCCATAGGACGCCAAGGATGTGGAAGTCGCCTTCCGTGTATCTCCCGGCCCACAGTTACTACCTGGCTGGCCCGCAGGCACCAGAACAGATCCAGTGCCCCCACCTCCAACCAGAATCTACGCTGCCCTTTTCTTCCGCACTCCATGTATCTTCCTTTGGCTCAACTTCCCACCAGGGTGGGGCTTCTGCCTCACCTGGCTACTAAAACTAAGGAGGAGGACCTGACTGGATTTGGTAACTGAGGCTCAAAGGTGAGGGCTAAGAGGAACTGAGGATGCCACGCAGGTTACTGGCCCAGATGACTTGACTGTGTGCGTGGTGGCACCAGAGGGACATAATACCTCCAGAAAGAGGACTGGGCTCTGTCATGTTCCTCAACAGCATGGAAATAACCGTGCAGGAAAGGCCATCCACGTGAAACCACTGGGAGAGCAAGGATGCTCATAATGGAAAGGATGGTGGCAGGGCAGAACCAGGACAGTGAACCACAGGAGGAAAGGTGAGAGAGACAGGGGTTTCGGGAAGGAGGCCATCAGTTCCTGCTGAAGGATGGGAAATAGCACTGAAGAAGGGACCTGCGAGACTCCAAAGTAGGAGGAGAAGAGGAAGGAATATGAGCAGGGTGTGTAGGAGAAAGGCAGGAAATGCTCCTGTGGCGGAGCAGGGCCCTCACAGCACCTAGACCCAAGCACTATGGTGACTGCAGGGCTGCTGCTCAGAGGCCGGTCCAGGCGCCCTGCAGGGAGAGGCCCCACCACAGAGCGTCAGTGGAACTGCTCTTCCAGCTCCAGGGAACAGAGCAACACCTGGCACAACACCAACACTCCCCACACACAGAGAGGGCAGACCAAACACCACAGAATATGAGAACGACTTTATTTCAACTGCTTTGAACTACGTTGGGAAGGGGGCAAATGCAGTGGAAGAGAGGAAGTCCTGGCTGAAGAGGATACGGAGGGAACCCGCTTGGCTGCAGCTCTGGAGCTCCAAAGTTGGCAGCTGTTCATCTTGTAGGAAGATGCTGGCTCCAACCTGTGAAACAGAGCAGGCTCAGGGACAGGCCCCCAGCCAGGGCCAGCCCACAGCCCTCCTAAGCTACCGGGACTATGGGAAGGGGCATGGTATGTGCAACACTCACTTCAAAGGTCCTGGAACTTATCAGTGAAGGACTGCATGGCCGCTGAAACAGAAAGGCAGAACCGGGCACTCCAGACCCAGGGAAACAGAAACCCATGCCCTGCCCCCATGGGGAATCACCTAGCCCTGCAACCAGATACCCCACCAGCCCTGGGACTGACTCACCCACCCGTCACCTGAATTAAATGTGGAAATGCCTTCTAAGGAGGAAAGTGGTTCTCAGGTGCTGGGCCATCCCAGTACCGTTCAGAATGTGTTCCAAAGACAGATAAGCCAGCCAGCAAGCAAAAACCGTATAAGCCACACCAGGCAGCAGTTAAAGGGAAAACACATGAGGTGTCTCTAACTGTTGTAAGAGAAGGAGAGTTCTGGGACTCGTGGACAAGTATACACAGAGTTCAGATGACACATTGCTGTCTGTGCACACCCCTAGCTGGAAAGGCACAGGAAGGCTCTAGGGCCAAGCCTGCTTGGTTCTCTTCCTCAAAGGAAAGTCAGTCCCAGTGATGCCGCCTGTACCTGCAGCCCATCCCCACCCCCGACACCTGCAGAAAGACACCGCTGTCCATCCCTGCCCCAGCCAGGGCTCTGTCATACCTAGTTGGTCTCTAAGGTCCTCAATTTCCCTCTGCAGCCAGATGCACTAGCCCAAGAGACACCGGAGGAAGAGAAATGGTTAGTCAATTCTGGCCTCCTCTCTCCCTGTCCTCCCTCTCTCCCCCAGCCCTGACAGCCCCCATAGCCTGCAGCCCAGTGGCGAGGTGGGTTGGCATGAATCCCTCGATGTAAAAGAGGCACCCTCTCTCTGGGGGTGCAGAAGGTGTGATGGGGCGGGCGGGGGGACACAGATATCAGTTTAAACTGGACACGGATCCCACCATCTAGTGTGGACTTGGATTTCTAGGAATCACACAAAGCATTACCCAAGGACAGCCCGGGGCTCCCGGGGGCTGCTGCTGCCTTTCTGGTCTTGGAGGATGGACAGGTGGCTGCTGGTCACCTGAAAGAGAATACAAATTCCAGCTTCCAAGCTTCCCAGTGAGGTGGAAAAGGCCTAGAAGGGTCTAAAGTGAGGCACCATCACCTTCTGCTGGCAACACGTTGCCCCTGCTCTGCACAGCAACTCCAACCATTCCTCTGGGACTGTCTTCCCTGTTCCCCAGTGTGAGCCCATGTGCACCTATGGCCCCCTAGCATTGTGACTCGGGTTGGACGCCAGCAGTGGGGCAGCCACAGCCAGGCCCTGGGAGGGCCAGTGTGGCTGAGCAGGACTTAACAGAAAAGGGCTCAATACCGCTGAAAGTCTCCTTCCAGAGTTGGAGTTTGGGGCACTGCTCCAAATTGCCCCCCACCACACAAACCCCACTCATAGAGGAGATGTGGCTTAAAGCCCAGCCCCATTGACACCCCATTTCCGTGGGGCACCTGCCTGGGTGGCAGGGAAGAATGGGAACAAGATCTCGCCCCTAGAAGCGACAGAGCCAGAGGTTTCCCTCCCGACCCCTCTCTCCTCCACCCTTATTAAGCCCGCAAGACTCACCGGAGGGCATGGCGTCTGGGCAGGAGGCCTCCCAAGCTGTGGCAGAGGGCTCTGAAGTTCCCAGAACTTGGGGAGCTCTGATGTTGGGGTTGCGACTGCTGAGTTCTCCACGATGCATGGATAGGCAAGGCAGCCCTGGCCTGTGTGTGGGAAGCTAAAACAGAAATTTCTGAGTCAGGCTGGTGGTGGGGGCAGGCGGTGAGTACATGTGGGAAGGGGTTGTGGTAAGGTGGAGACTCCGGAGCCTAATCTCATTAGCACTTTCTCCTCAGTCAGCCCCTTGCCAGGAGGCAGAGCCCAGCCAGGGAAAACTGGGGATACTGAGATAGCCCGGGCTACCTTCCAGGTGGCTCGGGCAACAGCTAAGTAAGGAGGAGTCAGGAAGTTGATGAGCCTAGATGCCCCAGGTTGTGGCCCACACTTTAGGGGATCACCCCAACCTCACCAGCTGCTGGCCCTGCCTTCCATCCCAGCTTCTCTCTGGGGGAGGAGGCAGGACCCCTGCAGAGTGTCCGGAGGTATGTCCGTCACACACCAAGTGCTCCCTTTAACGTGTGCCCCTACAACAAAGACCCTTATTGGGCATTCTAGTATCCCTGGGCTCCCGATGACAACCCTCGAGCAAGGGATAGAGGGGCATGGCTAAACCGGTGTGTACTGGAAGAGAGGAGGTATGGTGGGAGACAGAGGAGGAAGAGGATAAAGAGGGAGAGGAGAGTGAGAAGGGCCTACTCACTTGGGCCCTTGGGACCTCATCTCTATTTGGGTCATTATCTTCTCTGGCCACAACCTGGGACTCCCTGGTCTTCCTTCCTGCAAGTTTCTTCCCAGGGCTGCTGTGCTTAGGCTTTTGTCGTTTCTTGGAGATCCCCTGGGGCCACACACCAGACAAGGGCTGGGAGGTGGCCGGCTCCGGGGGACCGGCTGAGAGTCTCTCTCCGCAGGCAGGAAAGGATCTTCCCAGGGCCAGTGAGAGGCACCCCTAGGGACTTCTTCTCCTGGGCCATCTTCCTCCTTGAAGGGCCCGGGGCACGGCCCCTGCAGTGGCAGCTCCTGAGCAGCTGGGCCTGGCCTCCACCTTTCCCAAGGACCTGCTCTGCATTTTCTTCTGGGGAGAGTCCTCCAGCTCTCCCACAGCCGGCCTCTCCACGACTGGAGTGAGTCCGCGGGGAGCAGAGGTCAGGAAACGGCCCGGCACGGGCAGGTAACTCTCCTTGCAGTGGAAGCCTGCGTGTCTGGATGTGTCTGCTGCCTTCTTGCGGCTGCCGGACTTGGCTTAGCTTCCTTCTTTGTGGCGAATGCCCACCTCATCAGTGGTAAGTCCTGGTCTCATCGGAGGAATCAGAGTCGTGGGTAGACATCCTGGTGGGGCCTTTTGCAGAAGACTGCTGGGGATCCGCTTGGAAGCTCAATCTGCTCTTCGAGCCCCTTTCTGGGTTCTTCCAGGCCCGGCCTGGCCCAGGACCACTGAGGTGGAGATGACCGGCAGAGGCCTGCTGCCATTCTCCAGGGCTGGGGCTCAGCGCGCCACTCCCACTGGGATCGCTCTCAGGCTGGAAGCTGAAGCCCTCAGGATCTGTGAACCTGCTCTGGCTCTTACCGCTGCGCAGTGCCCCCAAATTGAGGCCTCGGCCACGGCCGTGGCCCTGTGGGGCTCTGGGGCTGACCGTGCCGGTGCCAGCCTGCTCGCCACCCTCCAGGTCGAAACCGGCCCCCCAAATGGACACCTCGTCGGGAGAGCTCATGGCGCCAGTTCACGCAGCCTGGCCTATGGGGAGACGGTCATGCTGGTAATGGCGGGAGGGGAGAGCCAAGCCCAGCCAAGCGGGCCACGGGACAGGAACATCGACGCCTTTGGACCCTGCTGCCCTCACAGCAGGCAGAAGTACTAAGTGTCCCAGACAGCGCGTGGCTTCCAGCGCGCCTTCGACCCAGGTGTCGAGCCTTCTCATTGGTCCCCCCTCCACCAACCAGCGCACCCTTTGTTGGGTGACGCCTCTGGGCTTCAGCCAATCGGGACACAGGCTCTTGGTTTGCCCCGACGCCAGTCATTTGGGTGGATGCACTCTGGTCGGGTCTTGGGGCCAGGGTGCACTGGAGCTCTCAATCCATCTCTTTTCTTGCTGTCTTGCTCCCTCCCTACTTTTTAATGATAGCTCCTCTGTATGTCTGGTGCTTCTCGTGCATCAGGACATTTATTCTCCCAAGCTTATGAGCTGGGGGCAGCTCTCCCCTTGACCTCTGTCTTACAATGGGACACTGGTGCTCAGAGATGTGGCTGTCATTGGAAAGTAGGTGCCTGGCCAGAGGCAGCAGGACAGGAAGAAAGAGGTGGATCGACAGCTCCAGTGGGCCCTGGCCCCAAGACCCGACCCAAGTACACCCACCCAGTCAAAAGACGGGCGTTGGGGCAATCCAAGAGTCTGCTTCCTGATTGGGTAAAGCCCGGAAGCCTCACCCAACACGGGGCGCGCGTGTTGGTGATGGGCAGACCAATGAGAAGGCGTAGAACAATGAGAAGGCAGGACGCAGGCCTTGAGGGAGCCCGTAAGCCTCGCACTGTCAGCGACATCTCGTGAGCTGACTGTGGTGAGGGTGGCGGTGTCCCAAAGGACTCGCTGTTCCTGTGGCCCCAGAACACCACCCTTTGCTGCTCTTTCAGTTCTCTCTCAGGCTCAAAGCTGAGAGTGTCCCCCTCGGCTGGGCTTGGCTGGGCTCGGCTCTCCTCTCCCACTGTTACCAGGACGACCGTCTCCCCACAGCCTGGGCTGTCTGGACTGGCGGGCGCCATGAGTTCCACAGATGAAGTGTCCGTTTGCGGGGCTGGTTTCGGCCCGGAGGGTGGCAAGCAGGCCGGGGCCCACAACGCCAGCCCCGGAGCCCCACAGGGCCACAGCCACGGCCGAGGCCTCGATTTGGGGGGGCAGCGCAGTGGTGAGGGCAAGGGGGAGAGGGGGTTCACAGATCCTGAGGGCTTCGGTTTCGAGCCCGAGAGCGAATTGATAGAGCAGGGAAGGGTGGTACTCTGGGGCCAGGAAGGCCGGCCTGGCACCCCGGTCGACGACCAAGGGGACGGTGTGGACTACTCTTTCTACCTGGCTGATGAGCCAGCCACCATCATGCCGCCGTCCAGCGTCCAGGGACACCCGTCCCCAGAAGGCGCCGCTGCCAAAGGGTCCACTGACATCTGGGCGGACCTGGAGGTTGGTCCCAGTGGGAGAGGCGCGCTGAACCCCTGCCCTGGAGAATGGCAGCAGTCCTCCGGTGGCCCTCTCCACCTCAGTGTTCCTGGGCCAGGACCGGCCTGGGAGAACCCAGAAAGGGCCTTGAAGAGCAGATTGAGCATCCAAGTGGATCCCCAGCAGCCCTCTGCGGAAGGCCCCGCTGGGCTGAATACTGACGACTCTGATTCCACAGATGAGAGCAGCGACTTACCGGTGATTAGGGTGATCATTAGCACCAAAGAAGGAAGCCAGGCCAAGCCCGGAAGCCCCAAGAAGCCAGCAGGCACTTGCAGACGCCCCAGTTTCCACCGCAGGGAGAGTTACCTTCAGGCTCAGGGACCTCACCTGACCTCTCCTCCCCGCAGACTCACCCCAGTAGTGGAGAGGCCGGCCATGGGAGAGCTGGATGCGCCTTCCTTGAAGAAAACGCAGAGCATGGTGTGGGGAAAGGTGGGGGTCAGGCCCAGGTGCTCAGGAGCTGCCGTTAGAGGGCCCCTACCCCGGGGCCCTCTGGGAAGGAAGGTGACCCAGGAGAAGAAATCCCTAGAGGGTGCGCCAAAACCGGCCCTGCGGGGAGCCTTTCCTGCCTGGGGGCAGAGACACTCAGCAGTTCCACCTGATCCGGCCAGCTTCCCACCAGTCTCTGGTGTGGGGCTCCTGGGGAAGTCGACGAGACCCAAGGAGCCCAAGCACAGCAGCCCTGGGAAGAAACCTGCAGGAAGGAAAGCCAGGGAGTCCCAGGCTGCTACCAGAGAAGATAATGACCAAAATAGAGATGACGTCCCAAGGGCCCAAGTGAGTAGGTTCTCTTTGCTGCACTCCTCTTTCTTCTCCTCCCTCTCCTCCTCTTTCTCTTCTGTCTCCCCCCACTCACCTCTCTTCCAGTACACACCTGTTTACCCCATTCCACCTTTATCCCTTGCTCGAGGGTTGTCATCGGGAGCCCAGGGACACTAGGATGCCCGATTGGAGTCCTCCTTATAGGGGCACACATTAAAGGGAGCACTTTGTGTGTGCCAGGCCTGGCTCTGGACAGTGCAGTTGTTCTGCCTCCTCCCCAGAGAGGAGCTGGGATGGAAGGCAGGTCTGGCAGCTGGTTTGGATCACGGGACTCCTTAATGTGTGGGGCGCAAAGCTCGGGTGTGTAGACTCATCAACTTTCCCAATCCTCCTTCCCTAGTTGTTAAGCAAGCCCTCCTGTCTTGGGGCTGACTGAGGGAGAGTGCTAATGAGATTATTCTGGAGTCCACCTTAACACAGCCCCTCCCCATGTGTACTCACCACCAGCCCGACTCAGAAATTTCTGTTTTAGTTTCCCACACAGAAGCCAGAGCTGATTTCCCTGTCTGTGCGTCGTGGAGAATACAGCAGTGGTGACCCCAACATCAGAGCTCCCCAAGTACTAGGAACCTCACAGCCCTCGGCCTTTACCTTGAGACGCCTAGTGCCCAGATGCCATGCACCCTCCGGTGAGTCTTGCGGGTTTGATAGGGGTGGAGGGGAGAGGGGTCGGGAAGGAAACCTCTGTCTCTGTCGCTTATGGGGGCTTAGCCGTGCTCCCAGGTTTCCCTGCCCACGCAGGCAGGTGTCCCACGGGAAATGGGGTGTTGATGGGGCTGGCTTTAAGTCACATCGTCCTCTCTGAGTGGGGTTTGTGTGGTGGGGGGCGATTTGGAGCAGTGCCCCAAACTCCAACTCTGGAAGAAGACTTTTGGTGGTACGGAGCCCTTTTCTGTTAAGTCCTGCTCAGCCACACTGGCCCTCCCAGGGCTTGACTGTGGCTGCCCCACTACTGGCGTCCAACCCGAGTCACAATGCTAGGGGCCGCGGGTGCACATGGGCTCATACAGGAGAACAAGGAAGACAGTCCCAGAGGGAGGATTGGCGTTGCTGGGCAGAGCAGGGGCAACGTGTTGCCAGCAGAGGGTGAT